>NC_069508.1:184288695-184416195 GCF_027579735.1 Bombina bombina | reverse complement strand
GTGCCCCGCACTCTAAAGCATAGACCCTCTCTTTCCCCTAGCCGGCAGGGGTGGGGGAGATATTGTTGGTGTCAGGGGTACTAACTGCTAGTTCTGACCAATTGCCAGTCAGGTATACGTCCCTTATTGCTATATCCACGCCAGAGAGACATGATGCATAGATACTTAATATGGCAGAGTCATGTGTTTATCTTGCCTATGTGGCTCATATAACTGAGAGATTAATTTGCTGAAATTATATAGTTGAGGTAACTTGTTAATTAGGGTTGTTATATTACTATCTTTCCCCACTCCTAGCTTTTTTATCTGCATTTATGCACCTTAGGTGTTTTCCTATGTTCCTAGGAGTTTTTGATGCGCTGAAAGTACATATCCCCTGCCCACATTAGCTAAAGCAGAAGGTTACACTGTTAAATGCATGTACCATTAGAATGCATATTGAGTCCTGCTCTAATTTGATCCCCTCCCCCCCTCCCCCTACCTTCCTTATTTTAAGGTTAAGCAGTGTTTACCCACTGTTATATTTTATAAGCACTTATATTATAATGATATGCTAGGACCCACAGAGGGGCCCACCCTGGTATATTTTTTTTCATGCACCTATATCATTGCTCATTACCATTATCTATCTCCGTCCTTTAAGATATCAGTTTACTTGAGGCAAGCATGTGGAGAACTTATATTAGAAAATAGAGGTTTCAGCTATCTTACGGCTAGATTTAGAGTTTTGTCGGTAAGGACCCGCGTAGCTAACGCCTGCTTTTTTCTGGCCGCACCATAAAAATAACTCTGGTATTGAGAGTCCACATAAAGGCTGCGTTAGGCTCCAAAAAAGGAGCGTAGAGCATATTTAACGCAGCTTCAACTCTCGATACCAGGGTTGCTTATGGACACGGCCAGCCTCAAAAACGTGCTCGTGCACGATTCCCCCATAGGAAACAATGGGGCTGTTTGAGCTGAAAAAAACCTAACACCTGCAAAAAAGCCGCGTTCAGCTCCTAACGCAGCCCCATTGTTTGCTATGCGGAAACACTTCCTACGTCTGCACCTAACACTCTAACATGTACCCCGAGTCTAAACACCCCTAACCTTACACTTATTAACCCCTAATCTGCCGCCCCCGCTATCGCTGACCCCTGCATATTATTATTAACCCCTAATCTGCCGCTCCGTAAACCGCCGCTACTTACATTATCCCTATGTACCCCTAATCTGCTGCCCTAACATCGCCGACCCCTATATTATATTTATTAACCCCTAATCTGCCCCCCACAACGTCGCCTCCACCTGCCTACACTTATTAACCCCTAATCTGCCGAGCGGACCTGAGCGCTACTATAATAAAGTTATTAACCCCTAATCCGCCTCACTAACCCTATAATAAATAGTATTAATCCCTAATCTGCCCTCCCTAACATCGCCGACACCTAACTTCAATTATTAACCCCTAATCTGCCGACTGGAGCTCACCGCTATTCTAATAAATGTATTAACCCCTAAAGCTAAGTCTAACCCTAACACTAACACCCCCCTAAATTAAATATAATTTACATCTAACGAAATTAATTATCTCTTATTAAATAAATTATTCCTATTTAAAGCTAAATACTTACCTGTAAAATAAATCCTAATATAGCTACAATATAAATTATAATTATATTATAGCTATTTTAGGATTAATATTTATTTTACAGGTAACTTTGTAATTATTTTAACCAGGTACAATAGCTATTAAATAGTTAAGAACTATTTAATAGTTACCTAGTTAAAATAATAACAAAATTACCTGTAAAATAAATCCTAACCTAAGTTACAATTAAACCTAACACTACACTATCATTAAATTAATTAAATAAAATTTCTACAATTACCTACAATTAAACCTAACACTACACTATCAATACATTAATTAAATACAATATCTACAAATAACTACAATGAAATAAACTAACTAAAGTACAAAAAATAAAAAAGAACTAAGTTACAAAAAATAAAAAAATATTTACAAACATAAGGAAAATCTTACAACAATTTTAAACTAATTACACCTACTCTAAGCCCCCTAATAAAATAACAAAGCCCCCCAAAATAAAAAATGCCCTACCCTATTCTAAATTACTAAAGTTCAAAGCTCTTTTACCTTACCAGCCCTGAACAGGGCCCTTTGCGGGGCATGCCCCAAGAAGTTCAGCTCTTTTGCCTGTAAAAAAAAACATACAATACCCCCCCCCCCCCAACATTACAACCCACCACCCACATACCCCTAATCTATCCCAAACCCCCCTTAAATAAACCTAACACTAAGCCCCTGAAGATCATCCTACCTTGTCTTCACCTCACCGGGTATCACACCGATCCGTCCTGGCTCCGATATCTTCATCCAACCCAAGCGGGGGCTAGACATCCACTGAAGAAGTCCAGAAGAGGGTCCAAAGTCTTCATCCTATCCGGGAAGAAGAGTAGATCCGGACAGGCAACCATCTTCTTCCAAGCGGCATCTTCTATCTTCATCCGATGAGGACCGGCTCCATCCTGAAGACCTCCACCGCGGACCCATCTTCATCCGGCGACGTCCAACTGAAGAATGACGGTTCCTTTAAGGGACTTCATCCAAGATGGCGTCCCTCGAATTCCGATTGGCTGATAGGATTCTGTAGGAATATTCTGATTGGCTGATGGAATCAGCCAATCAGAATCAAGTTCAATCCGATTGGCTGATCCAATCAGCCAATCAGATTGAGCTCGCATTCTATTGGCTGTTCCGATCAGCCAATAGAATGCAAGCTCAATCTGATTGGCTGATTGGATCAGCCAATCGGATTGATCTTGATTCTGATTGGCTGATTCCATCAGCCAATCAGAATATTCCTACCTTAATTCCGATTGGCTGATAGAATCCTATCAGCCAATCGGAATTCGAGGGACGCCATCTTGGATGACGTCCCTTAAAGGAACCGTCATTCTTCAGTTGGACGTCGCCGGAAGAAGATGGGTCCGCGGTGGAGGTCTTCAGGATGGAGCCGGTCCTCATTGGATGAAGATAGAAGATGCCGCTTGGAAGAAGATGGTTGCCGGTCCGGACCTACTCTTCTTCCCGGATAGGATGAAGACTTTGGACCCTCTTCTGGACTTCTTCAGTGGATGTCTAGCCCCCGCTTGGGTTGGATGAAGATATCGGAGCCAGGACGGATCGGTGTGATACCCGGTGAGGTGAAGACAAGGTAGGATGATCTTCAGGGGCTTAGTGTTAGGTTTATTTAAGGGGGGTTTGGGTTAGATTAGGGGTATGTGGGTGGTGGGTTGTAATGTTGGGGGGGGTATTGTATGTTTTTTTTTACAGGCAAAAGAGCTGAACTTCTTGGGGCATGCCCCGCAAAGGGCCCTGTTCAGGGCTGGTAAGGTAAAAGAGCTTTGAACTTTAGTAATTTAGAATAGGGTAGGGCATTTTTTATTTTGGGGGGCTTTGTTATTTTATTAGGGGGCTTAGAGTAGGTGTAATTAGTTTAAAATTGTTGTAAGATTTTCCTTATGTTTGTAAATATTTTTTTATTTTTTGTAACTTAGTTCTTTTTTATTTTTTGTACTTTAGTTAGTTTATTTAATTGTAGTTATTTGTAGATATTGTATTTAATTAATGTATTGATAGTGTAGTGTTAGGTTTAATTGTAGGTAATTATAGGTATTTTATTTAATTAATTTATTGATAGTGTAGTGTTAGGTTTAATTGTAACTTAGGTTAGGATTTATTTTACAGGTAAATTTGTAATTATTTTAACTATTTTAGCTATTAAATAGTTCTTAACTATTTAATAGCTATTGTACCTGGTTAAAATAAATACAAAGTTACCTGTAAAATAAATATTAATCCTAAAATAGCTATAATATAATTATAATTTATGTTGTAGCTATATTAGGATTTATTTTACAGGTAAGTATTTAGCTTTAAATAGGAATAATTTATTTAATAAGAGTTAATTAATTTCATTAGATTAAAATTATATTTAATTTAGGGGGGTGTTAGTGTTAGACTTAGCTTTAGGGGTTAATACATTTATTAGAATAGCGAGATTCGGTCGGCAGATTAGGGGTTAATAATTGAAGTTAGGTGTCGGCGATCTTAGGGAGGGCAGGTTAGTGGTTAATAAATATAATATAGGGGTCGGCGGTGTTAGGGGCAGCAGATTAGGGGTACATAAGGATAACGTAGGTGGCGGTCGGCAGATTAGGGGTTAAAAAATTTTAATCGAGTTGCAGGGATGTGGGGGGACCTCGGTTTAGGGGTACATAGGTAGTTTATGGGTGTTAGTGTACTTTAGAGTACAGTAGTTAAGAGCTTTATGAACCGGCGTTAGCCCAGAAAGCTCTTAACTACTGACTTTTTTCTGCGGCTGGAGTTTTGTCGTTAGATTTCTAACGCTCACTTCAGACACGACTCTAAATACCGGAGTTAGAAAAATCCCATTGAAAAGATAGGATACGCAATTTACGTAAGGGGATCTGCGGTATGGAAAAGTTGCGGCTGAAAAGTGAGCGTTAAACCCTTTTTTGAGTGACTCCAAATACCGGAGGTAGCCTAAAACCAGCGTTAGGAGCCTCTAACGCTGGTTTTCACGGCTACCGCCAAACTCTAAATCTAGGCCTTAGTTCTTTATGTTTGCGAATATGTATACTTCTCTGTGAACTAGTAATTTTATGTAGTTTGATCTGTGCAAGAAGTCTATATGTGCGCCATATTGTTTCTGTGACTGAACATATTCTTTGTTTTGTTTTTGCTACAAACCTCAATAAAAGAATTTAAAATAAAAAAAAATAGCAAAGCACATGGTTGAGCCAATCACACGAGGCATCTATGTGCAGCCACCAATCAGCAGCTACTAAGCCTATCTAGATATGCGTTTCAGCAAAGAATATCAAGAGAATGAAGCACATTAGATAATAGAAGTAAATTGAAAAGTTGTTTAAAATTGCATGCTCTATCTAAATCATGAAAGAAAAATTGTGGGTTTCATGTACCTTTAAGTGTTAGGGCTACAAGAAAAGTATAAAAAAACAAATGTATACATGTGTTTATATGCTTTTAAATGTGAAGATATGCATGTGTATACATTCATACATATAAACACATACAAATGATATATATCCTAGCCCTTCCCAGTCAACCACCTTGAAATATAATATATTAAGTTTAAACCAATTGAATGTGGAGTTTTTTTGTTTTTGTTTTTAATAGAAACACTTCAAATTCTTTTGTTCTTCAATTAGATGGCATGTCATTTATTTAATACATATGGATAGATAGATAGATAGATAGATAGATAGATAGATAGATAGATAGATAGATAGATGATAGATAGATAGATAGATAGATAGATGATAGATAGATAGATAGATGATAGATAGATAGATAGATATTTAGATGATAGATAGATAGATAGATAGATGATAGATAGATAGATAGATAGATAGATAGATAGATAGATAGATAGATAGAGATACTGTATATAAATTAAAAATAAATTTTCTTCTAAATGAAGAATAAAGGTATTTGAAGTATTTCTTAATGCACCTTCAGTTTAGCGCAGTTGTCCTAGCACACATTTGGGTTTGCACGTAAGCGAAAGTCAGAAGTGACTTTTGTAGAGTGCCCCCTTTAGAAGTCTATGGGGAAAGGAAGTTAGCGCTATTTAGATATCCAACCTCCAGATATTTGTGCGCCTGAGGCTTTAGCTCATATGATAAAGTTTTGCTTTTAATACAAGCGCAAACATAGGAGTGTTACTGATTAAACTTAAGCACAGCACCCAATAGAGCTAATATCTTCTGGGGGGTTTTCTTGCATAACATTTTTAAGCAAAAACTGCTTTTGTTTAAACAAATGCAGCTGTATCATAAGTGAATTTCATTGGTTTAAGGCTTCCAGCTAATGCTCATTGTCTGGTAGGTACTTCCTAATACTCATTGTCTGGTAGGTACTTCCTAATACTCATTATCTGATAGGTACTTCCTGCTAATACTCATTGTCTGGTAGCTATTTCTTGCTAATGTTCATTGTCTGGTAGGTACTTCCTAATACTCTTTGTCTGGTAGGTACTTCCTAATACTCATTGTCTGGTAGGTACTTCCTAATACTCTTTGTCTGGTAGGTACTTCCTAATACTCCTTGTCTGGTAGGTACTTCCTGCTAATACTCATTGTCTGGTAGGTACTTCCTGCTAAAACTATTTATCTGATAGGTACTGCCTGCTAAAACTATTTATCTGATAGGTACTTCCTGCTAATGCTCATTGTCTGGTAGCTATTTCTTGCTAATGCACATTGTCTGGTAGGTACTTCCTAATACTCATTGTCAGGTAGGTACTTCCTGCTAATACTCATTGTCTGGTAGGTACTTCCTGCTAAAACTATTTATCTGATAGGTACTTCCTGCTAATGCTCATTGTCTGGTAGCTATTTCTTGCTAATGCTCATTGTCTGGTAGGTACTTCCTGCTAAAACTATTTATCTGATAGGTACTTCCTGCTAATGCTCATTGTCTGGTAGCTATTTCTTGCTAATGCTCATTGTCTGGTAGGTACTTCCTGCTAATGCTCATTGTCTGGTAGCTATTTCTTGCTAATGCTCATTGTCTGGTAGGTACTTCCTGCTAATGCTCATTGTCTGGTAGGTACTTCCTGCTAATGCTCATTGTCTGGTAAGTACTTCCTGCTAAAACTATTTATCTGATAGGTACTTCCTGCTAATGCTCATTGTCTGGTAGCTATTTCTTGCTAATGCTCATTGTCTGGTAGGTACTTCCTGCTAAAACTATTTATCTGATAGGTACTTCCTGCTAATGCTCATTGTCTGGTAGCTATTTCTTGCTAATGCTCATTGTCTGGTAGGTACTTCCTGCTAAAACTATTTATCTGATAGGTACTTCCTGCTAATGCTCATTGTCTGGTAGGTACTTCCTGCTAATGCTCATTGTCTGGTAGGTACTTCCTGCTAATGCTCATTGTCTGGTAGCTATTTCTTGCTAATGCTCATTGTCTGGTAGGTACTTCCTGATAATGCTCATTGTCTGGTAGGTACTTCCTGCTAATGCTCATTGTCTGGTAGGTACTTCCTGCTAATGCTCATTTTCTGGTAGGTACTTCCTGCTAATGCTCATTGTCTGGTAGCTATTTCTTGCTAATGCTCATTGTCTGGTAGGTACTTCCTGCTAAAACTAATTATCTGATAGGTACTTCCTGCTAATGCTCATTGTCTGGTAGCTATTTCTTGCTAATGCTCATTGTCTGGTAGGTACTTCCTGCTAAAACTATTTATCTGATAGGTACTTCCTGCTAATGCTCATTGTCTGGTAGCTATTTCTTGCTAATGCTCATTGTCTGGTAGGTACTTCCTGCTCAAACTAAGTATCTGATAGGTACTTCCTGCTAATGCTCATTGTCTGGTAGGTACTTCCTGCTAATGCTCATTGTCTGGTAGGTACTTCCTGCTATTGCTCATTGTCTGGTAGATACTTCTTGCTAATACTCATTGTCTGGTAGGTACTTCCTGCTAATACTCATTATCTGGTAGGTACTTCCTGCTAATACTCATTGTCTGGTAGGTACTTCTTGCTAATGCTCATTGTCTGGTAGGTACTTCTTGCTAATGCTCATTTTCTGGTAGGTACTTCCTGCTAATGCGCATTGTCTGGTAGGTACTTCCTGCTAATGTTCATTGTCTGGTAGGTACTTCCTTCTAATGCTCATTGTCTGGTAGGTACTTCCTGCTAATGCTCATTGTCTGGTAGATACTTCTTGCTAATACTCATTGTCTGGTAGGTACTTCCTGCTAATACTCATTATCTGGTAGGTACTTCTTGCTAATGCTTATTGTCTGGTAGGTACTTCCTGCTAATGCTCATTGTCTGGTAGGTACTTCTTGCTAATGCTCATTGGCTGGTAGGTACTTCCTGCTAATGCTCATTGTCTGGTAGGTACTTCCTGCTAATGCTCATTGTCTGGTAGGTACTTCCTGCTAATGTTCATTGTCTGGTAGGTACTTCCTGCTAATGCTCATTGGCTGGTAGGTACTTCCTGCTAATGCTCATTGTCTGGTAGATACTTCTTGCTAATACTCATTGTCTGGTAGGTACTGCCTGCTAAAACTCATTATCTGGTAGGTACTTCCTGCTAATACTCATTATCTGGTAGGTACTTCTTGCTAATGCTTATTGTCTGGTAGGTACTTCCTGCTAATGCTCATTGTCTGGTAGGTACTTCTTGCTAATGCTTATTGTCTGGTAGGTACTTCCTGCTAATGCTCATTGTCTGGTAGGTACTTCCTGCTAAAACTATTTATCTGATAGGTACTTCCTGCTAATGCTCATTGTCTGGTAGCTATTTCTTGCTAATGCTCATTGTCTGGTAGGTACTTCCTGCTAATGCTCATTGTCTGGTAGCTATTTCTTGCTAATGCTCATTGTCTGGTAGGTACTTCCTGCTAATGCTCATTGTCTGGTAGGTACTTCCTGCTAATGCTCATTGTCTGGTAAGTACTTCCTGCTAAAACTATTTATCTGATAGGTACTTCCTGCTAATGCTCATTGTCTGGTAGCTATTTCTTGCTAATGCTCATTGTCTGGTAGGTACTTCCTGCTAAAACTATTTATCTGATAGGTACTTCCTGCTAATGCTCATGGTCTGGTAGCCATTTCTTGCTAATGCTCATTGTCTGGTAGGTACTTCCTGCTAATGCTCATTGTCTGGTAGGTACTTCCTGCTAATGCTCATTGTCTGGTAGCTATTTCTTGCTAATGCTCATTGTCTGGTAGGTACTTCCTGATAATGCTCATTGCCTGGTAGGTACTTCCTGCTAATGCTCATTGTCTGGTAGGTACTTCCTGCTAATGCTCATTTTCTGGTAGGTACTTCCTGCTAATGCTCATTGTCTGGTAGCTATTTCTTGCTAATGCTCATTGTCTGGTAGGTACTTCCTGCTAAAACTAATTATCTGATAGGTACTTCCTGCTAATGCTCATTGTCTGGTAGCTATTTCTTGCTAATGCTCATTGTCTGGTAGGTACTTCCTGCTAAAACTATTTATCTGATAGGTACTTCCTGCTAATGCTCATTGTCTGGTAGCTATTTCTTGCTAATGCTCATTGTCTGGTAGGTACTTCCTGCTCAAACTAATTATCTGATAGGTACTTCCTGCTAATGCTCATTGTCTGGTAGGTACTTCCTGCTAATGCTCATTGTCTGGTAGGTACTTCCTGCTATTGCTCATTGTCTGGTAGATACTTCTTGCTAATACTCATTGTCTGGTAGGTACTTCCTGCTTATACTCATTATCTGGTAGGTACTTCCTGCTAATACTCATTGTCTGGTAGGTACTTCTTGCTAATGCTCATTGTCTGGTAGGTACTTCTTGCTAATGCTCATTTTCTGGTAGGTACTTCCTGCTAATGCGCATTGTCTGGTAGGTACTTCCTGCTAATGTTCATTGTCTGGTAGGTACTTCCTTCTAATGCTCATTGTCTGGTAGGTACTTCCTGCTAATGCTCATTGTCTGGTAGATACTTCTTGCTAATACTCATTGTCTGGTAGGTACTTCCTGCTAATACTCATTATCTGGTAGGTACTTCTTGCTAATGCTTATTGTCTGGTAGGTACTTCCTGCTAATGCTCATTGTCTGGTAGCTACTTCTTGCTAATGCTCATTGGCTGGTAGGTACTTCCTGCTAATGCTCATTGTCTGGTAGGTACTTCCTGCTAATGCTCATTGTCTGGTAGGTACTTCCTGCTAATGTTCATTGTCTGGTAGGTACTTCCTGCTAATGCTCATTGGCTGGTAGGTACTTCCTGCTAATGCTCATTGTCTGGTAGATACTTCTTGCTAATACTCATTGTCTGGTAGGTACTGCCTGCTAAAACTCATTATCTGGTAGGTACTTCCTGCTAATACTCATTATCTGGTAGGTACTTCTTGCTAATGCTTATTGTCTGGTAGGTACTTCCTGCTAATGCTCATTGTCTGGTAGGTACTTCTTGCTAATGCTTATTGTCTGGTAGGTACTTCCTACTAATGCTCATTGTCTGGTAGGTACTTCTTGCTAATGCTCATTGTCTGGTAGGTACTTCCTGCTAATATTAATTGTCTGATAGGTACATCCTGCTAATGATCATTGAGTATTAGTATACATATGTATCAACCCATAAGTATTAGCAGGAAGTGCACAAATGATATTGGAATATTAGTTTAAACTTAAACAACTTTTACCTCATATTTAGTCAGACAAAAAAGATGTCATCATATTTAAATGCTTGAATTTAATATGACGATAGAACATTTTTTAGTAATGTCCCTTTATATAACACAAAGCTCTCTAAAAATGTATTTAGCATTTGCCTGGAGTTCATCTTAGGAAGCACCAAAACTCATTACTGAATGTTAAAAATGCATTTACCTCACATTTCGAAGATTGAAGATTCTAACCATGAGCTTGAATCAAATTCTGACATTTCCTAAAAAAAAGAAATCAATTTAAATTACTAACTGGATGACAATGAGTTTCTACAACTCCAGTGATGAGAAGGTTATGCACAAAGTAGCCTTCACAGAAGCTTTTAGCGTACTGATGTCCCTGTGAATAAACGTTTCAAAATATTAATGGTCGTCCTTAGAGTTAAATATGTCATTTTGTTAGAAGAACAAAAATTCATACTTTGATATTCAACTTACAAATAAACAAAGTATCCTCTTTTCCCTCATTTTGTTTAGTTCTGACCCTGGAAATATTTGATCAGAAGCGCTACTCAAAATTAGTAGGGTGTTTTTTCCACTTTTAATGCTCCATTGAATTCTATGGGGGAATACGTGAACACACACACAATTGTAACTTTGGCTTTTTGCCGGGTTAGTGCATGAGCGAAAACAGTTAACTTTCAAATCATAATATAAGCACAACCTGACGAGCGCAAAAAGCTGAACTTCTAACACTGTTAGCCTTGATTGGGAGCGTTAATTAGCGCTCCACTTGTAATCGGGCCCTTAATGTAATAATGTAATAATAAACAAAATATTTTATTTAGTTTAAAATACAAATGACAACAACTTAAAAACCTGTCTCACATAAAAAAGGAGTTTTACCTTTTGGGGCATATTTATCAAGCTCCGTATATAGCTTGAGGCCCCTTGTTTCCAGCGAGCCTGAAGGAACGGTCTAAAGACTCCATAATTTGTCCGCCTGCTCTGAGGCGGCGGACGGAAATCAATCCTTTCAAATTCTATCAGGTTGATTGACACCCCCTGCTAGCGGCCAATTGGCTGCGAATCTGCAGGGGGCGGCATTGCACCAGCAGTTCACAAGAACTGCTAGTGCAATGATGTGCAGCGATGTGCAGCGGACATGATACACTACTTCGTATCATGTCCGCTCGCACATTGTTAAATATGTCCCCATGAGTGCTAAGCAATTTCCCACCTGGGTGCTAAGCTGTTCCGATCAGCCAATAGAATGCGAGCTCAATCTGATTGGCTGATTGGATCAGCCAATCGGATTGAACTTGATTCTGATTGGCTGATTCCATCAGCCAATCAGAAAATTCCTACCTTAATTCCGATTGGCTGATAGAATCCTATCAGCCAATCGGAATTCGAGGGACGCCATCTTGGATGACGTCCCTTAAAGGAACCGTCATTCGTCGTCTAGTCGTCGGAAGAAGAGGATGGATCCGCGCTGGAGGTCTTCAAGATGGAGCCGGTCGTCATCGGATGGAAGAACATAGAAGATGCCGCTTGGAGAAGATGTTTGCCGGTCCGGATGTCCTCTTCTTGCCGGATAGGAGGAAGACTTTGGACCCTCTTCTGGACTTCTTCAGTGGATGTCTAGCCCCCGCTTGGGTTGGATGAAGATCTTGGAGCCAGGACGGATCGGTGAACCTGGCATGGTGAAGACAAGGTAGGAAGATCATCAGGGGCTTAGTGTTAGGTTTATTTAAGGGGGGTTTGGGTTAGATTAGGGGTATGTGGGTGGTGGGTTGTAATGTTGGGGGGGGGGGTATTGTATGTTTTCTTTTACAGGCAAAAGAGCTGAACTTCTTGGGGCATGCCCCGCAAAGGGCCCTGTTCAGGGCTGGTAAGGTAAAAGAGCTTGTAACTTTTTAAATTTAGAATAGGGTAGGGAATTTTTTATTTTGGGGGTCTTTGTTATTTTATTAGGGGGCTTAGAGTAGGTGTAATTAGTTTAAAATTGTTGTAATATTTTTCTTATGTTTGTAAATATTTTTTTATTTTCTGTAACTTAGTTCTTTTTTATTTTTTGTACTTTAGATAGTTTATTTAATTGTATTTATTTGTAGCAATTGTGTTTAATTAATTTATTGATAGTGTAGTGTTAGGTTAATTGTAGGTAATTGTAGGTAGTTTATTTAATTATTTTATTGATAGGGTAGTGTTAGGTTTAATTATATCTTAGGTTAGGATTTATTTTACAGGTAAATTTGTAATTATTTTAACTAGGTAACTATTAAATAGTTCTTAACTATTTAATAGCTATTGTACCTGGTTAAAATAATTACAAAGTTACCTGTAAAATAAATATTAATCCTAAAATAGCTATAATATAAATGTAATTTATATTGTAGCTATATTATGATTTATTTTACAGGTAAGTATTTAGCTTTAAATAGGAATCATTTATTTAATAAGAGTTAATTTATTTCGTTAGATAAAAATTATATTTAACTTAGGGGGGTGTTAGTGTTAGGGTTAGACTTAGCTTTAGGGGTTAATCCATTTATTAGAATAGCGGTGAGCTCCGGTCGGCAGATTAGGGGTTAATAATTGAAGGTAGGTGTCGGCGATGTTAGGGAGGGCAGATTAGGGGTTAATACTATTTATGATAGGGTTAGTGAGGCGGATTAGGGGTTAATAACTTTATTATAGTAGCGCTCAGGTCCGGTCGGCAGATTAGGGGTTAATAAGTGTAGGTAGGTGTCGGCGACGTTGTGGGGGGCAGATTAGGGGTTAATAAATATAACATAGGGGTCGGCGATGTTAGGGCAGCAGATTAGGGGTACATAGGGATAACGTAGGTGGCGGCGGTTTACGGAGCGGCAGATTAGGGGTTAAAAGTGTAATACAGGGGTCAGCGATAGCGGGGGCGGCAGATTAGGGGTTAATAAGTGTAAGGTTAGGGGTGTTTAGACTCGGGGTACATGTTAGAGTGTTAGGTGCAGACGTAGGAAGTGTTTCCCCATAGGAAACAATGGGGCTGCGTTAGGAGCTGAACGCTGCTTTTTTGCAGGTGTTAGTTTTTTTTTCAGCTCAAACAGCCCCATTGTTTCCTATGGGAGAATCGTGCACGAGCACGTTTTTGAGGCCGGCCGCGTCCGTAAGCAACTCTGGTATCGAGAGTTGCATTTGCGGTAAAAATGCTCTACGCTCCTTTTTTGGAGCCTAACGCAGCATTTGTTTGAACTCTCGATACCAGAGTTAAATTTATGGTGCGGCCAGAAAAAAACCCGCGGAGCGTTAACAGCCCTTTTACCGCCAAACTCCAAATCTAGCCGTCAGAAAGGTTCTAAATCAAAATACAGTACCCTAACCTTAGAATATACACACAGTGGAAATAATCCTGTGGGGCAAACGCACAGTGGAAATAATCTTGTAAATAATCCGAATAACATTGAAAGAATTGAAATGAATCAGGTTTTTTGCATAGCCCAACCAAAACCAGACGGGGGGGGGGGGGCAAGATACCGCAGGAACAGCAAGAGGGAGATATCCTCTCAGAACACAACAGAGACAAACACATTACCAGTAACTAATGTCACCAATACTTCATCAGTTAATAATGTCATTAACCTGTCCGATTATCCCTTAAATGATGTAGAACTTAAGTTGTTGGGATTAGGATTAGGTTTTGTACCCACTAATACATTTAATTTATTCAATACATTACTGGATGTCAACAAGTTGATTAGAAAATTAACGCTAAAAAAACATTTTTAATTGAATAACTACAGTTCCAATGTGGTCCAGTCACAAGAGAGCATGGCTGTTCGGCCTAGCTCATCGACAGGCAAAGATGCATTTGATTTTCAACATCTGTGTGACTTGAATACATTGGAATCGCTAGCGGATGAAAATATTGTGGAAGGGATTCACTCTGAACAAGGTATATATACCCCAAGACTTAAAAACACCTCAACATTTTACCCGATACAGAGTCGAGGGAATATAATAGAAAAGTTCCAGAGCAGGGTTGAAAAAGATCTCACTAACCTGTACTACAAACAGACAAACATCAAATATAATTTGACTTATAATGAAAAGGAAACACTAAAAAAAATTGTCACATAATAAAGATCTGGTAATACGTGCCGCAGACAAGGGGGGTTCAGTAGTGGTTCAGAATAGAGGGGATTTCGTTAATGAAGCCCTTAGACAGCTAACAAATACACAGAATTACAGAACGTTGAGCACTGACCCTACCAATATTTTCAATAAAAAGTTACGAGATTTAGTTGATGATGGCATGGAACTAGGCTTCATTGAAACAGATACAAGTGAATACCTAATGGTCACTAATCCCAAGATTCCATTATTTAATCACCTGCCCAAAGTACATAAGAGCACAGAGAATGTGGCAGGAAGGCCGATAGTTAGTGGAATAGCGTCATTCTCAGAACATCTGTCAGAGTGGCTAGATATGATCTTGCAGCCAATGGTATTGGATCTCTGGAGCCATGTGATGGATACAAAACACATCTTGCAGATAGTATCTGATATAGAATGGAGTGATAAGTTCACTTGGCTAACTGTAGACGTCCAATCACTCTACTCTTCAATACCGCACGAAAGTGGCTTACAAGCAATAGCTTATTTCATGAATAAGTATCATGGAAATGACCCTGAATATTGTAAATTTGTAGTAAGGGTTACAGACTTTCTTCTAAAGCACAACTATTTTTCGTTTGAGGGGGTTTTCTATCTCCAGGTGTGTGGCACCGCTATGGGGGCGCGCTTTGCGCCCTCATATGCCAATCTGTTTTTAGGTTGGTGGGAGTGGTGCCACATATTTGGAGATGAAAACCCCTACAGGGAGAATATAGTTGTATACAAACGCTTTATAGATGACTTGCTTTTCATTTGGCAAGGTGACCATGAGACAATGGAAAGGTTTGTGCTAGGTTTAAATTGTAATAATGTGGGGTTAAGATTCACCTCAGAACATCACAGGAAGAACATCAACTATCTTGTGGACTAAATGGGGAAAGTGTTAAGTCCACAGTATACCGAAAGCCCATATCAGGCAATACTTTGCTACATGCATCAAGCTGCCATCCCAAAAGTACATTTAAAGGGATAGCTAAAGGTCAATATACACAACTAAAACGAAATTGTTCTGATGACAATAGCTATCTAGAACAGGCAAATTTATTAACAGAAAGACTAGAGCACAGGGGATATCAAAAACAACTGATAGAATCAGCCAAAGTTTCAGTAATGAAATTGAACCGCAGAGATCTGCTACAAAAAGAGAAAAGGAACAAAGTAAAAAATGATTCGTCCAGAGATATACTATTTATAACAACATGCAGAAGTGAATACACCAAAGGTTTGCGATATAATAAAAAAACACATTCCATTATTGAGAGCAGATGATGGCCTAGCAGATTTAAATGTAAGGGATTTCAGATTTGCATATAAAAGGAATATGAGTATAGGCAACATGGTTTCACCAACAAAACTACCAAGTAGGGAACCCACACAGGACTCATCATGGTTGACATCCAGAGGCATGTATAAGTGTCACTACATGAATTGTGTAGCCTGTAGTAAAGTGGACACAGGGGATTGCTTCATTTCAACACACACAGGGCAGGAGTACCAGAAATGTATGTGTATGAACTGCAGGTCCACGTATGTGATTTATTTGATTACCTGCAGAGACTGTCAGAAACAGTATGTAGGTCTCACAGTAAGAGAAGTTAGATCTAGAATAAGGGAACATCTGTCATCAATAAAAATGGGGGTTGCTAGCACACCCTTAGTACAACATTTTGCCATGGTCTATAATAAAAGTTCAAATAGCTTTTCTGCTATAGAAAGAGTATTGCCAACCAGAAATGGGGGTGACAGAGAAAAAATCCTAGGTAGACAAGAAGTATTTTGGATTTTTAAATTAAAGACTAGAATCCCAAATGGTTTTAATTCCGATTTTGACCTAATGAACTTTTGGCAACAAAAAGGTCAGTTACCTGGTCAATACATAATTTAGGACTTATGTTTTCATTATGTTTATGTTTGTTCCCACTGTAGCCATTATATATACTATGCATGTTTCTAGACAACTGAGGATCCAAACAATCTGAAGATTATTATTACTTTTTAAATGTACATGCTAAGGTAACTTTATACAGCACATGTTTTGAACAACTTAGGGATGTATAGGAGGGGACATTGTTAGCATTATATAAGCAATCATATACTAATTTGGAAATATGTCAGGACATATTATGCACTCTTGAAAGTATCTAAAGAGTTATTGGAACAGTATGTCCCCCCCCCTTAAATATAATGAATATGGGGAAAAAAAATTAATAGTGAGTGGTAACAGTACGGACCTAAAACCTCACCTCCCTCTTTTTTGAAAGAAAAAAGTTTTTCAGAAATAATCATAGCATTATGCTGTTGATCAGCTTTTAATTGTTGCACATAGAGTATAGGATAAGTAGGGGTTACATTTTCTGTAACATATACAACAGTACCACAAGTGTTAATGATCATGTAATCAAGCTGTAACCAATGAGAAATGGTCTGCTGCTTTTAAATATGCAAATTTTAGTAAGACTAACAGCAGCTTATGAGGATGGCTTTAGAGACGAAACATGTCAGTTGCTGTTATCTGACCATCACTCTGAATTGTTCCTATCTTTGTGCCTAGCATATGGAATTTTTAATGACACTAAGGTGTTAATAAAGACAGTATATATTTTATCCATATCTCGCTGCCGGTGCTCCTTATTTCACATTGATCATTTACTAACTGTCTTTCTCACATCTCCAACTGGATGTCCTCTCACTACCTCAAGCTAAATCTCTCCAAAACTGAGCTCCTTATTTTCCCCCCTTCTTCTAAACTCTCCACCCCCAATCTCTCTATAACTGTCGACAACTCCATCATTACCCCTACCCCGCATGCCCGATGTCTCGGGGTCACATTTTACTCAGATCTTTCTTTCACTCCTCACATTCAGTCTTTGGCTAAAGCCTGCCGCTTCCACCTTAAAAACATCTCTAAAATTAGACACTTCCTTACACAAGACACAACTAAGATTTGAATCCACTCTCTCATACTCTCCCGCCTCGATTACTGCAACTCTGTCCTCTCTGGTCTCCCCACCTGCCGCCTAGCTCCTTTACAATCCATAATGAATGCCTCTGCCAGACTCATCTTCCTTACAAGTCACTCTTCATCTGCTGCACCTCTCTGCCAATCTCTTCACTGGCTTCCTCTTGCCTCTAGGATCAAACACAAAATTCTCATTCAGACATACAAAGCCCTCAACTGCACTGCTCCCCCTATATCTCAGATCTTGTCTCCAGATATTCTCCCTCCTGTCCCCTTCGCTCTGCTCACGACCTCCTACTCTCCTCCTCTCTTGTCACCTCATCACACTCCCGTTTACAGGCCTTCTCCAGACTGGCTCCCATCTTGTGGAACTCTCTGGCTCGCTCCACAAGACTCTCTTCTAGTTTTAAAAGCTTCAAGTGCTCCCTAAAGACTTTACTGTTCAGGGATGCATACAACCTACACTAACCTTTCTTTATACCAGTTCATCTCCTCCATTGCTATCCCCTG
This sequence comes from Bombina bombina, assembly GCF_027579735.1. NCBI lineage: Eukaryota > Metazoa > Chordata > Amphibia > Anura > Bombinatoridae > Bombina > Bombina bombina. The sequence goes on along the minus strand of NC_069508.1, from coordinate 184,398,353 downwards.
AACCCCATTAGCATGTAAGCCTAAGAGTCCAGCTGTTTGTTGATCACCTTCTCAAGAGCTGACTACAACAGTGCAACTCTTGGCAGGCCCCTCTACCCATTTGATCCCTATAACTATTTTGTTGTACTCCGCTTTTGTTAATAGCGTTGCGGAATCTGTTGGCGCTCTACAAATAACCGAAAATAATAATAATAATTCACAAAACCTTTTTTTCATTGATACATTTTTCTTTATTAATTATAGATATAACTTAATTCCTTTAATTAGCATTTTCATGTGTTTTTTTATGCAAACTAAAATGTTTTTAAATTTGACTGGAGCATTTTGGTTTTTGCTCAACTCAACACTTAACAAGAACAATGAGCGGGCTAATAGCACTATCTATGCCAGTGATGGTGAACCTTGGCACTCCAGATGTTGCAAAACTACATTTCCCATGATGCTTATGCACTCTGAAGTCCAGTCGAGCATCATGGGAAATGTAGTTCTGAAACATCTGGAGTCCCAAGGTTCGCCATCACAGATCTATGCTATCTTTTAAAAGTATAGCGCGCATTTAAAAAGTGTTGGGCCCATTAAGATGCTTTTGTTAAAATATTTTAAAAAACACCCGCGTGTAATACTTAAAGGGACACTGAACCCAATTTTTTTCTTTTGTGATTAAGATAGAGCATACAATGTTAAGCAACTTTGTAATTTACTCCTATTATCAATTTTTCTTTGTTCTCTTGCTATCTTTATTTAAAAAGAAGGCATCTAAGCGTGTTTTTTATTTTGGAACTCCGGACAGCACTTTTTTTATTGGTGGATGAATTTATCCACCAATTAGCAAGAACAACCCAGGTTGTTCACAAAAAATGGCCCGGCAACTAAACTTACATTCTTGCATTTCAAATAAAGATACCAAGAGAATGAAGAAAATGTTATAATAGAAGTAAATTAGAAAGTTAAAATTGCATGGTCTATCTGAATCATGAAAGAAAAAAATTGGGTTCAGTGTCCCTTTAATTTTATGTTAGTCTGCAAAGCGTATCTGAAATATTTTTTCAAATGTTTGTAACTACACTACACCTTTCCATTGCAATTATTTCAATGTTTATATAATTAAAAATACCCACCTTCAAACCTTTTTGATGTATAATTTCTGTTCATGAAGATCATTAGCCACGCAGCTTATTTTTACAGCAGAAAGTCAGATTCCTCTTGCCCTCCCCAGTGCCATCTATCCTTAATTGATATTGTTTAATAAGCTCACTCTATAATTTTAATCAGCGGAATGTTTCAGCAGCTGATACAATGACATCAGCACTTTCCTTAAAGGGATAGTAAAGTCCAAATTAAACTTTCATGATTCAGATAAGGTATGTCATTTTAAACAACTTTCTAATTTACTTTCATCATCAAATTTGTTTTGTTCTCTTGGTATTCTCAATTGAAAGTAGACAATAGAATAAACAGTTAAAGGGATATATATATATATATTTATATATATATATATATATATATATATATATATATATATATATATATATATATATATATAGTGAGCTAGCTCATTTACAAAAAGTAAATACCTTAATTGTTAAGCATTATTTATGTGCAGACCCAATTTGTATATATTTCTTAATTTAAGGAAGAGAGAGACACAATAGATATAAGAGTCTATGGGGCCTAGTTATCAAGCCGTCAACCTCAAATACGCTGGAATTCCGCAGCGTATTTGTGGCGAGGCTGATTCGCCTTAGTTATCAAAGGCTCGAGACCGGCAAAAGTAGAATTTTGTGACGTAAACTTCGATCCGCCGGACTCAGTCCGACACAGATCGATTCTTACGTCACTGCAGATGTTCCGCACACAAGTGCGGCACATTCTCACTGCTTTTGCTAGCTATCAAAAAACTAGCAGGTACGCTCGGCACTTTTACGGCCCAGCGTACCTGGTTTTCAATCCGCCACCCCTGGAGGCGGCGGATCCCATAGGAATCAATGGGAGTCTGACCATAGCGAAAGTACAAGTTCGCTGCTGACAGACATCCCATTGATTTCTATGGGAGCTGTCTGCACCTAACACCCTAACATGTACCCCAAGTCTAAACACCACTAATCTGACCCCCCCACACCGCCGCAACTAAATAAATTTATTACCCCCTAAACCGCCGCTCCCAGAGCCCACCGCAACTATAATAAATGTATTAACCCCTAAACCGCCGCTCCCTGAACCCGCCGCAACCTATATTAAATGTATTAACCCCTATCCTGCCCCCCCTACACCGTCGCCACCTATAATAAATTTATTAACCCCTAATCTGCCCCCCCTACACCGTCGCCACCTATAATAAATTTATTAACCCCTATCCTGCCCCCCACTACGCCGCCGCCACTGTAATAAAATTATTAACCCCTAAACCTAAGTCTAACACTAACCCTAACGCCCCCCTAACTTAAATATTAATTAAATAAATCTAAATAAATTTACTCTTATTAACTAAATGAATCCTATTTAAAACTAAATACTTACCTTTAAAATAAACCCTAATATAGCTACAATATAAATAATAAGCCAATCGGAATTAAGGTAGGAAAAATCTGATTGGCTGATGGAATCAGCCAATCAGATTGAGCTCGCATTCTATTGGCTGTTCCGATCAGCCAATAGAATGCGAGCTCAATCTGATTGGCTGATTGGATCAGCCAATCGGATTGAACTTGAATCTGATTGGCTGATTCCATCAGCCAATCAGATTTTCCTACCTTAATTCCGATTGGCTGATAGAATCCTATCAGCCAATCGGAATTGAGGGGACGCCATCTTGGATGACGTCCCTTAAAGGAGCCGTCATTCGTCGTAGTCCGTCGGTGAAGAAGGTGGTTCCGCGTTGGCGGAAGGAAGATTCAAGACCCGGCTTGGAAGATGACTTCGCCCGGATAGAAGACCTCTTCAGCGCCTCTTTGAAGATGACATCGGCCGGATCGAAGACTTTTCTTCAGCGCCGCCTGGATGATGACTTCATCGGATGGAAGATTTCTTCAGCGCCGCTTGGAGGATTAGCTTCTTCAGTTCCATCGGTGGCTCGGCTGAGTGAAGACGACTCAAGGTAGGATGATCTTCAGGGGATTAGTGTTAGGTTTTTGTAAGGGGGGTTTGGGTTAGATTAGGGGTATGTGGGTGGTGGGTTTTAATGTTGGGGGGGGTTGTATTTTTCTTTTACAGGCAAAAGAGCTGTTTTCTTTGGGGCATGCCCCCACAAATGGCCCTTTTAAGGGCTGGTAAGGTAAAAGAGCTTTGAAATTTATTTAATTTAGAATAGGGTAGGGCATTTTTTTATTTTGGGGGGGTTTGTTATTTTATTTGGGGGCTTAGATTAGGTGTAAGTAGCTTAAAATTGTTGTAATATTTTTAACATGTTTGTAACTTATTTTTTTATTTTTTGTAACTTAGCTTTTTTTGTTTTTTGTACTTTAGTTAGTTTATGTAATTGTATTTAATTGTAGCTATTTGTAGGTAGTTTATTTAATTAATTTAATGATAGTGTAGTATTAGGTTTAATTGTAACTTAAGTTAGGATTTATTTTACAGGTAATTTTTTATTTCTTTTAGCTAGGTAGTTATTAAATAGTTAATAACTATTTAATAACTATTCTAACTAGCTAAAATAAATACAAAGTTACCTGTAAAATAAATATAAATCCTAAGATAGCTATAATATAATTATTAATTATATTGTAGCTATCTTAGGGTTTATTTTACAGGTAAGTATTTATTTTTAAATAGGAATAATTTATTAAAGTATAGTGTAGTGTTAGGTGTAATTGTAACTTAGGTTAGGATTTATTTCACAGGTACATTTCTCTTTATTTTAGCTAGGTAAGCTATTAAATAGTTAATAACTATTTAATAGCTATTGTACCTAGTTAAAATAAATTGAAAGGTACCTGTAAAATAAAAATAAATCCTAAGATAGCTAGAATATAATTATTATTTATATTGTAGCTATATTAGGGTTTATTTTAAAGGTAAGTATTTAGTTTTAAATAGGATTCATTTAGTTAATAAGAGTAAATTTATTTAGATTTATTTAATTAATATTTAAGTTAGGGGTGCGTTAGGGTTAGGGTTAGACTTAGGTTTAGGGGTTAATAATTTTATTACAGTGGCGGCGGCGTAGTGGGGGGCAGGATAGGGGTTAATAAATTTATTATAGGTGGCGACGGTGTAGGGGGGGCAGGATAGGGGTTACTAGGTATAATGTAGGTGGCAGCAGTGTCCGGGAGCGGCGGTTTAGGGGTTAATACATTTATAAGAGTTGCGGCAGGGTCTAGGAGCGGCGGTTTAGGGGTTAGTTACTTTATTTAGTTGCGGGGGGCTCCGGGGGCGCCGGTATAGGGGGTAGAACAGTGTAGTTTAGTGTGAGTGCTTAGTGACAGGCTAGCAATAAAGCTGGGAAAAAGCCGAAGAGCAGCGAGATCGGATGAGTGATAACTGTCACAGTCCGCTGCTCATCGCCCCGCGGCTTTTTGACAGCTTTATTTGATAACTTAGGCGTATTTTTTCAGGTCCACGGCGGCGAAGGTAGGCGAGCTTAGGCGGGCGTATTGGGCCGGCGAAGCCACAAAAGTAGACGGCTTGATAACTACCCCCCTATGTGTAAAAGAATAGGAATTCAGCATTCTTTAAATATTCAATTTTATTTGTAATATAAATAATAGAAAAACTGAAGGGACACCCTGTCGCAACAGCAGATACATACACATCTAATAACCTGAAAGTGAAAAATAATCATTAGTGTCAAATAACATAAATAAAGAAACATATAAATACAAAACAAAATAAACCACTCTGATAGGAGACTAAGACATGCAACACCCTGCTGGACCAAACCCTATTTATAATAGGTCACGTCTGGCCAGGAGTACGTGGGGATCTATGCATGTTATTTCTTATGATGGCAAGTACGTAAATGTAACAAAGTGTCCAGAGACTGCATCTCCCTTATATTATTGTAATCCAAAAACGTTGAAGATACAGAACTGCGTACACATCTTCGTTCAGTCAAGTTACCAGTATATGTCAATATTGAAGCATTGAGGCAAAAAAGGCGTATTATATGGAGCCAAAGCTGTTTGTGTTAGTAATATAGTTGCGTCTTAGCAGGCAAGATATAAGCAATGTCTGACATCAACAGTTAATATAGCAGTATTAGCATATGGCAGTAAAGCTGAAATGCTCGCATAAACAGTACCGGTTCACCTGCCGTCAGTATTTTACAAGCAGGCTCCACATCTAGCGGTTCCGATATATACCATACAGAGATACCTCTCCTTGTGACTGGGTGTCAGCTTGCCTTTCTTTTGGACACAACTCCTATGTCAATAATGGTATAGGCTTGTATTGCTTGGTTACAAAGATTCGTAATGGGTATTCATCAAGTTAAAGGGATAGCGCTAATAAGCTATTGAATATTGAATGGACCCACTTGGGGACCCACTATGGAATATGAAATACAGTGAAACAAAATTAATATTTATAGTGTTATCCCTGCAACATAGATTAGTTGCTCTAAAGTAATAGTGAATCTAGTGTCTTGTAAAAATAGACTGATATAGAGAATATTATTCACACAGAGGAAATAATAGCAGATACACAGATATAGAGAAATAAAATATATATTATTTATTGATGTTTATAATCATGGGTTAAAAATGACGTTGATATTAATACGTATTTACGTGATTAATAAATCACGACACTAGGTTATTGGTAAAGCTATAATACTCTAGGTACTACTATTAGGAATACGTAAAAACACATAAAACATTAATATGGGACCAAGTGGTTAAAAATGTATATATCCTATAAATCCTATATAAATAACATTGTGCTTATGCACGTGGAGATATTTAAGAGTCAGCACTAATTGCCTGAAATGCAAGTCTGTTAAAAGATCTCAGATAAGGGGGCAATCAGAAGATACTTAGCTACAAGGTAATTACAGAGGTAAAAGGTATATTTCTATAACAGTGTTGGTTATGCAAAACTGGGGAATGGTAATTAAAGGGATTATCTGTTTTTTTAACCCCTTAACGACCAAGGACGTACTGGGTGTGTCCTATAAAAACTGTCACTTAATGACCAAGGATGTACCCTGTACATTCTCAGGGGTTTCAAGCTTTCATGGTATTGCAGTGATGCCTCGATATTGAGGCATCCTTCAATACCATTTATTTACCCATCGATGCAGAGAGAGACACTCTGTGGCCCTCTGTACATCGGCCATCGATGGTGCCGATCGTTGGTGGGTGGGAGCCATAGCAGGGAGGCGGGTGGGCGGTCCATCATTGGTTAAGAACGTTTCCTCTCTTACTAAAGCGCGCCACGGAGGGGGGCGGGAGCATGCGCACAACATTCACAATAATGCCTCACAAAATGTATGGGAAGGAGGGAGAGGGAGGGGGGAATAAATGTTGGGCAAACAATCTGGGGGGGGAGGATATTGAGGGGGGGCAGCTACACTACAAAAAATTTGTTTATTCATTAGAAAAAAATAAAAAAACATATTTTTGGGGGCAAAATGGGTACTGCCAGACAGCTGCCAGTACCCAAGATGGTGGCAACTAGGTAGAGGGGGGAGGGTTAGAGAGCAGTATGGGGGGATCAGGGAGGTTGGGGGCTAAATGGGTATCCAACACTGCAGAATCAATATAAAAAAGTGCCTTTTATTTTAGTACTGGCAGACTTTCTGCCAGTACTTAAGATGGCGGTGACAATTGGGAGGAGGGAGATGGAAGAGAGCTGTATGAGGGGGGGTCAGGGAGGGGGGGGTGGGATGTGTCAGGTGGAAGGCTGATCCCTACACTAAAGCTAAAATTAACCCTACAAGCTACCTTATTAACGCCTTAACTGCTGGGCATAATACGAGTGTGGTGTACCAAAAAGCAAGGCCAAAGCCATATATGTCTGCTATTTCTGAACAAAGGGGATCCCAGAGAAGCATTTACAACCATTTGTGCCATAATTGCACAAGCTGTTTGTAAATAATTTCAGTGAGAAACCTAAAGTTTGCAAAAAAAGTTAACGATTTTTTTAGCGCATTTGGCGGTGAAATGGTTGCATGAAATATACCAAAATGGCCTAGATCAATACTTTGGGTTGTTTACTACACTACATTAAAGCTAAAATTAACCCGACAAGTGCCCTACAAGCTACCTAATTAACCCCTTTACTGCTGGGCATAATACAAGTGTGGTGCGCTGCAGCATTTAGCGGCCTACTAATTACTAAAAAGTAATGCCAATAATTGCACAAAATGTGTGTAAATAATTTCAGTGAGAAACCTAAAGTTAGTAAAAAGTTTTAATTTGGGGGGCGGAGCTGGCTGCCTAACTAGAGAGACGTGCTTTGAAAGAGCTCTCCCTTACGAAGTGTTTCAAAGTTAGGTTTAAACGCCCAAACTGCTAAAATTATAATATTTTATACCTGACTTTACCCCAGATTGATTACTGTGACTGTCTGTGGGGATTTGAAGCTTTTCCAGCTTTTCACTGAGCGTGGCTGAGCCAATACCTGCTCCCTCTACGTTACCGCCTAGGAAGAAACCTTACATCTGCCGGAGGACCCACCCGGCCACCTTACACTCCCGCACCTACATGGTCTTAGACTAGTATCGAGCACCTTTCTGACCGCTTGCCCCTGCTGCACGGAGGGTCGGGGCTCCGCTCCGGTGCGACAGGGGTGATACCACCTGCGATTTTCAGAGACAGAGGACCTGCCGACACCCCCGGTGAACCAACTACCCATGACAGAAGGCCTTACCAAGTGAGTCCGGTGGTGTGCGGCGGTCGAGACTGATCCGGCGGTGGCCGGCCTGGGACTGAGAGGTTTGCGGCCTGCGGAGGTGCGCCTGGCGGAGACGGGCCGGGATCACTTGGCGCGAACATCCGCCATCTTGGGGCCTGTGCCTACACAACATCCCTGCAGCGCGGCCCACCAGCTAACGAACCCTATATGTCCGGGCCCTTGCTGAAAGTTGCCGCTACAGAGAGGTAAGAGAAAGCAGCTGGTAAGACACCACACAACACCTCTCCTTCAAATGTGATCCACGCCACTGTGCGCCACTAGCCAGACCAGGTCCCATCCAGCCTCCTAACGTACATTACCATAGGGACACATGCTTGGAAGGGGAATCCTCTCATCTCCTGTATAAACCCATAAAGGATCTCACAATATCCCCTCATAGCTGACTTTATTATTTTTACTAGTCTGTGGGGAGTGCTTCTGCCACATTTGTGTCCCCTCCTTTTGCAACAGGGAAACATTGGAGACTGTCGTTTAAAATTAAAGTGAAGCTCTGACCTACTGTTAAGCATTATTATTTCTTTCTCTTTTTCCTTTGGAGAAGGAATTTCACTGGCAAGCAAAATTTATGTTTCAGTCCACCTGGCTGCATCACAACAACAACAGGTTCTCTGCAGATTATCTAATTCTCCTTATTAATAAAAACCAAACCTTCTCACTGGTTCAGAACTAGGACCCAAGATTACAACTGCAAGGCTACACCCCAGGACTCTTTTCAAGTCCCTTAAAGCACAGTACCTACTAGGTGACAAACCTTGGTCTTAATTAATGCTGTTCTCATGAACTGAGACCACTGCTGTTGAATTGTGTCTTATTGTGCTGCTGCGTCAGCTTTTGTTTCTCTGCAGCCCAGCTCAGAGTGGAGTGTCTTGTTGTGTACTATTCAGTGTGGTGACCTTGCTTAACTTACTCTTTTCCTTTCACAGGTCGGTTGATATTTAACTTGTTGGGATCCAGTTGCTCCTGCCCGTTTGCCGCACTTATGTAACTCTTTGACTAGTAGTGAGAGCATATTTTGCTTCTCACCTTGTGCGCTGACTGACAGAGGCAACTGTTTCAGGTACTCTGGGCTTAGTCGCCCATATGTGTGTTGTTTTTAATTTCTACCACTGACCCCCTCCTCACGGACTCATCCTTTCCGGCCTGCTTCACCACTCTTTCCCCCTTCCTCCGGGTCGTATTCCCCCTTCCCCGAGTCCGGGGGGCTTACCCCCCTCTTCAGAATTTCAGAAGCATCTCTCTACAAGTATAAGGGTAATATTAATAAGACGCCTGCCTGGCCTCTCTCTCCACCTTAGCTGGCATTCTTTTTTTTGATACATACAAAGTCTTGTGGGGCTGTATGTGGCCCATAAACGCCGCTATGGGGAGATAGAGATTACGGGTGGACGGCTGGCCCTACTCCGTTATGTAACACTATTGTGCATGTGTATTATCCTCTCTTTATTTTTATTAGCCTGTGGGGTTCAATAGCCCTCTCATTTATCTCCAATTCGGGCTCACTGGTTCAGCCAGAGGCTCTCTCTCCTCTGATGAAAATGCCACACAACGCCAGGAGGCACTCGAAGCCGCCAGGTTCTGTGAAAAAAACAGTCCTGGATCATTTCACGCAACACCCCAAAGACCAGAATGAGGACTCTAATGAAGGTCTGAGTGAGTCTGAGTCCCTGGGAGATGGTTCCCAACCTGACCTCACGCCTCAAGTGAAATCACAACACCTAATAATGGAAGCAACACTTAAAAAAATCCTTGCAAACCAAACTATCTCCAAAACCAAAGAAATCCAACGCAATCATGCTGAACTCCGTAAAGATATCTCTGAGATAGGTGACAGAGTAGACTCCCTGGAAAGAAAACAGGACGATCTTGCCACTGACCATACAAATTTATTGTCCTACTCAGAATCTCTTGCGGATCAAATCAGCCAGCTGGAGTTCAAACTGGCCGATGTGGAAGATAGGGCACGCAGAAACAACATAAGGTTTAGAGGAATACCTGAGGATATCCAACCGGCAGAGATACAAAGTTTCCTGAAAGATCTTTTTAAAGAACTGCTGGGACCAACAGAGGGACTGACAGACACCATGGAAAGGGCCCATAGAGCCCTACGTCCTAGAACTGTCTCTCAGGAGAAGCCGAGAGATGTCATAGTCTGTTTCCACAGTTTTATCTTTAAGGACAGACTCATGCAGGCGGCCTTTCGGAAGCCGCAAACATCAGATAGATTCAAAGACATACAACTGCTGCCCGATCTATCCGCACACACTCTCCAACACCGGAGATACTTCCAGCCAGTCACACAGATTCTTCGCAGGGAAAACATCAAGTACAGATGGGGTTACCCTACTAAACTAATAATCACAAAAGACAACAAATCTATCACCGTGACCTCTCTTTCTCAAGGGACTTCTCTCCTTGGCCAATGGGGCCTCATGGCAATAGACCCACGGGGTCCTCCAGCTGTACAATCTAAGCTGAGAGTCACAGCCCCCGAATGGTCGGTTAAGGAACAAAGGCCTAAGAGGATGAGAACACAGCAATCTACTGATGAAATCCGACTAGAGTCTCCACCCTCCTGAACATGAGACAACTTCTGTTATTTTTTGCAGGTCTGATAGGATATAATATGCTTCCCCTACTCTCATTGCCTTATATTGATGTGTTAACAAGTAACGGAGTAGGAGCCATAGTGTCTGAAAATTGTGACTTCTCACTCATATATGCCCACTTGCTATTGTTTCATGTTTGACTTATGTGTTTTCACTGTCCATTGCCTCCTGATGTTTCAGGCTAGATCTTTCAGCCCACCTAGTCTTACATAATACTGACATGACACGATATAATGTCCTGACCTCTGCTCATTCTATCTTATGCTGACACGCAGACGTGTTACTGAGTGAGGTCTGCATTAACTGCAAATACGAGTTCCACAGCGCTCGTCACATTCTGTCGTTTCATGTCAGCCTTCTGAGCTCACCATGCTATATATTTTTTCAGGTACGACTCGACAAAATGCCCTCACCCCAAACTTCTCACCCTTTGTTGTTATTATGTTGTGCCTTTGAATGGGGTCCGCATTATCCACATTATGCAATCTTTAATTATATGAAACCAGATTCTTTTGCTTTGTGTTGGCATGTACATGTTGATAGCTTATTGTATCCAATGATTCCTATCAGGTTCCTGTATTCATCTTAGATAATTACGCTTTTGTCACGCCCTCTTTGGGGCCCACAGGTTTACATTTTATTGCACTTTGTTTCATTCTCCACTATCTAGTTACTTAGCTGGCGGAGTGGGGCTGGACCTTCCAGCTCCTCTCACACATTTGCTCTTAGCTCCCCCCCCATAGGTTAACCCACACCAGGGTTCCGCCTAGGTGGACTATTTCCACCTGTGTTGTCAGTACATTTCCACCCCACATTCTGAATAACCCTCCCCCCCTCCCATTCCCCCTATATACCTCGGTCCAAGCCTTTAACCTAAACCTTCCGGATATTCACACTGCCCACCCACCCCCCTGGGCTAGAAGTGAACTATGTCCCGACTACGAGTTTGCACACATAATTCTAGGGGCTTAAACTCTCCCTTCAAAAGGAGCCTACTCACTCGCATGCTCAATCACCACAACCCCGATATTGTGTTTCTACAAGAAACGCACTGGCTGTTAGATGCTCCCCATAGATTTCATTCTCGTTCATACACGACCATAGAATGCTCTTCATTTACAAAAAAGGCTCGAGGGACTGTGGTCCTGATTCACAGAAGGGTAGCGTATGAGGAAATTGAGGTAATAAGGGACCCCCAGGCTAGATACACCATAGTAATCTGCAAGCTTGATCACGTCACGCATACCCTAGTTTCAATATACCTTCCCAATACCCAACAGCCTGCTTGCCTTAGAAAAATCCTGAGATTAATTGACCACCACAAACAGGGCAGAGTTATAATAGCGGGAGACTACAACATGATATGGGACACTAAACTAGACCGCAAGACGTTATCCCCAACCAAGATCACCCCCCAACTAACTCTCCTCTCCACACGCTTTAAATCCATCATGTCTGAATTTGGTTATTTTGACATCTGGCGATCATTACACACCACAGACAGGGACTTCACCCACTTCTCCCAGGTACACAAAACCTATTCTAGGTTAGACCATATTTTCTGTTCGGCAAAGACCCTGGACTCAGTACTCCAATCTAGTATTCCCCTCTGCTCTTGGTCAGATCATGACCCGGTGCTTGTAGATCTTCACACTAGTGACCCCTGTCTTCATAAAAGTAGGTGGTCTCTTCCACATAACATCCTAGCAGACATCCCCTTCAGGGAAGAACTACGCAGAGACCTTATAGAACTTATTCGACTTAATGACAATGGTCAGACATCTGATGATACCCTCTGGGGCGCCATCAAGGCGGTCTCCAGAGGTTATATTATCCGCAAGCAAGCTCGCCTTAGGAAACTTGCTGGACTCTCCTTAGCCCAAGCCCACTGCAAGCTTCGGCTACTTGAATCCTCCAATAGAGCTAAAGTCTCTGAAGATCTGACCTCTTAGATCTCAGCCGTACGTGCACATATTAACCACCTAGAGTTGAGGCGCACCCAAGAGAAACTTACAAAACTTAAGCAATTATTTTATTACAAGGGCAATAGGGCCGACACTCTGTTAGCACACAAATTGCGTCAGCGGAATAGCTCTTCCCGCATACACCAAATCATTCACAACAACAAGACTCATAAACTACCCTCACAGATAGGGGAATGTTTCTCAGACTATTATTCTAACCTCTACAATCTTGAGGGCAATGAAATTAAAGCCCCTGCCTCCACACAACAGATTAAAACATTTCTAGAGTCCCTAAAGTTGCCGTCCTTAACCACGGAACAACAAGAGTCACTGTCCAACCCATTTACCCAGCTGGAAATCAAGCAGGTCATCCAGCGCCTTAAACCTCTTAAGGCCCCTGGCCCAGACGGGTTCCCCGCACAGTTCTACAAAACTTATAGTCAAGAACTAATCCCGCTCCTTCTTAGATTTTTTAATACTGCCAGGCAAGAGGGTAGTTTCAATCGAGAATTCTTGGAGGCTGAAATCATCATGATTCCCAAGCCAAATAGGGACCCCTCCTTCTGCCCCAATTATAGGCCCATCTCGCTTATAAATGTTGATATAAAAATGTATTCCAAACTTCTCGCTAATCGAATATGCAAACTTCTGCCCACCCTAGTCAACCCAGACCAGGTGGGATTTGTACTTCATCGTGAAGGCCCGGATAATACTAGGCGCCTTATCAATATTACCTGCGAATCGACAAGAATGAACAAGCCCTTCTCGGTTATCTCTCTGGATGCCGAGAAGGCTTTTGATAGAGTTAGATGGAGTTACCTGTGGGAAACTCTTGTCGCCTTTAAATTCCCATCTGACATTTGCCTCGCGATCCGAGCTTTATACTCTAACCCCACGGCAACGGTCAGGGGGGTAGGGTTCCACTCGTCCTCATTCCCCATTTTTAATGGCACGAGGCAAGGCTGCCCACTCTCTCCGCTCTTGTTTGCATTGGCAATCGAGCCGCTAGCGGAAACAATACGTACGGATAGAGACATAGTAGGAATCACACTCTCTGGCTCCAGACATAACATCGCCCTGTTTGCGGATGATGTGACTGTATTCTCTGCAGATCCGCTCCGCACTATACCTAGACTTCTGAAGATTCTTGAGGTCTTCGGCTCCCTTTCCTTTTATAAGCTGAACACCCCCAAAACGGAAATTTACTTATGGGGCTTCCCCCAACCATATGTTTCAGCCCTCCAGAGTCAGTTTGACTTTAAATGGTCTAGCAAAGGGATTACCCACCTTGGAGTCCGAATCTCTAACGACTTGAAGCAGATGGTTAAGGATAACTATTTACCCCTCTTGGCGGACTTGAGAGGGCTAAAACATGTTTGGGATCATAAGAATATCTCTTGGATGGGCCGCATAGCGTCCCTTAAGATGTCATTCCTCCCTCGGCTCACCTACATTTTCAGATGCCTCCCAATCAGAATTCCCACTCATCTTTTGTTGCAGTTTCAAAGTGAGTGCACAAAATTTATTTGGCAAAATAAAACACCTAGAATAGCCCACGGAACTTTGCAGTTCCCTGTCCAACTCGGTGGTCTGGCTTCCCCATCCATAGTAAAGTACTATGAGGGTGCTATGCTCACGCACATCTCCCAGTGGGGAGTGCTTCACTCACAAGACAGGTGGAGAGACATTGAGCAAGCCTCATTACCATTCGATATCCACCTAAAAGACCTTATCTGGACTCCGGTCCATAGCCGCAGAACCCTACAGATACATAACTTTGTAGTTTTGGAATGCCTGGCAGTATGGGATAAGATCCGGCACCGTAAACTAATCGCGCCGCACCCCTCCCCGATTACTTCCATTCCAGGCCTCTTTACAGGTCTAACAGAAACACACCCCAATACGTGGGCTAGGCTGGGCGTAAAACTTGTTTCAGACTTTTGGTCAGAAACTAACGAGGACGGATATCTATCACTGTCTAAAGACAGACCAGGCGAAGACATCCCACCCTACCTCTTATTTGAGTTTACAAGGATCAAGAGTTTCCTCTCTAGCTGGGGTTTCTTTCCCTCTGCTCCGTGTCAGCTTACCCCATGGGAGACTGCTTGGAAAGGTGGACGTAGACTCCACAAACCTCTTTCAAGACACTATTGCTTGCTAGACGGTACTGTGCCCCCAGACTTAGCCCCACATTTACGTAAGTGGGACACTATTCTTCACTCCCGAATCCCGGCAGATGCCTGGCAGAGGTCCCTCACCTTAACTAAAAAATCATTACATTGTGTGACAATGTTTGAAACATATTATAAAGTTATCTCCCAATGGTATTTGATCCCTGCTCGGTTATCTAAGATGTTTTCGACATCTTCTCCGCAATGCTGGAGAGAATGTGGCTCCCACGGAAATATGCTTCATATATGGTGGGAATGCCCTAAGTTGACCCCCCTGTGGAATATCTGCTTCAGTACTCTGTCTTCTCTAGGGATTCAGCTGCCAAAAACCCCTGCCACTGCACTTCTGCACCTAAACTTACAGGCCCTTCCTAAACACCAGCAGATTCTCTGCGTTTATCTCCTGTCGTCGGTCAAAACTAATATCGCCAGGCACTGGGAAAAAAATCCCCCCCCCCCGCTGGCCTGATACCCTCAAAACAATGGCTTACTTACACGCCATGGAAAAGGACATATTTTACAGTCTGGATAAAAGTGACCTTTTTGAATTGGTTTGGGCGGACTGGACAGATATACATAACACCTCATGGCTTCCCCAGGTTAGAGATTAAGATTCCTTGCACTAGGCGCCTCTAGCGATCCCCTGTAGTATCCCCCCCCGCCCCTCCCCACCTCTCCCTCCCATCCTCTCAGATGAACCCTTCCCCCACCCCCCCCCCCCCACCCTTTTTTCCTTCTTTTACAGCTGTTTGGAAAATGTACTGGCTCCAGCTCTGTGTCTTGAATACCTCAGTGGTAATTTTTCCTTAACACTTTTCTACATGTTTTGCACTGAAATTTGCAGGGGTCCTGCGAGTCCCCATTTATTGTTATATATTGTTAAAAATCAAATAAAAACTATTTGAAAAAAAAAAAAAAAAAAGTTTTAATTTTTTTTTTAATTTGATCCCATTTGGCGGTGAAATGATGGCATGAAATATACCAAAATGGGCCTAGATCAATACTTTGGGTTGTGAAGGGTTATTCAGGGATCCCTGACAGATATCAGTGTTACAATGTAACTATTGCTAGTTGGAATGGTTTGGAAATAGCAAAGTGCTACTTGTACTTATTGCCCTATAACTTGCAAAGAACATGTAAAAATTGAGTATTTCTAAACTCGGGACAAAATGTAGAAACTATTTCGCATGGGTGTTTTTTGGTGGCTGTAGATGTGTAACAAACTTTGGGGGTCAAAGTTAGAAAAAGTGTGTTTTTTTCAATTTTTCATCATGTTTTATAAAAAACAATTTATAGTAAATTATATGATATGATGAAAATAATGGTATCTTTAAAAAGTCAATTTAATGGCAAGAAAAAACTATATATAATATATGTGGGTACAGTAAATGAGTAAGAGGAAAGTTACAGCTAAACACAAACACAGCAAAAATGTAAAAATAGCCCTGGTCCTTAAAGGGACATGAAACCCAATTTTTTTATTTCATGATTCAGATAGAGAATACTATTTTAAACAACTTTCTAATTTACTTCTATTATATAATTGTTTTCATTCTCTTGGTATCATTTGTTGAAGGAGCAGCAATGCAGTAATGGTTTCTAACTGAACTCATGGGAGAGCCAATCACAATCAGTATATTATATGCAGCCACCAATTAACAGCTAGAACCCAGGTTCTCTGCTGCTCCTGAGCTTGCCTAGATAAACCTTTCAGCAAAGGATAACAAGAGAAGGAAGCAAATTAAACAATATAAGTAAATTGGAAAGTTGTTTAAAATTGTATTCTCTATCTGAATCATGAAAGATTAATTTTGGGTTTCATGTCCCTTTAAGGGTAAGAAAATTGAAAAATGGTCTGGTCACTAAGGGGTTAAACAATAAAAAAAAATTGTGTTTACTATCCCTTTAACATATCAAACATATGAGTGACTTCCCAGCCCTATGTATTCACAATATCATCATACTGTGGTGCTATAGTTTACTTTCGGCTCTTTAATGTTGAAGCCTATTTTTCAGGTTCTTGTAACTTTTGAGTACTGGAACATATTTCCTTAAAACTTCATAATTTTGTGGGGACCATCAGTTACTGGTAATGCTGACAATTCAACGTAATTTGTTTGAGTATTTCTGGAGTTCTGTGTTGAAAAATATGTGCATTTCCTTATCTCTTAACACCAAAAACAATTAGCTAAACATAGGGCAAAAAAAATTGTATTGCCTAGTACTAGTAGGTGAGGGGGAAAAAGCAGTGAATGCTGAAATATAAAGGTTTGCTCAAAACATTTCTATAAAAGAACACTTAAACATGATGACATTGTTTTTTTTTTGTTCCTTGAAATTGTTAAGTAATAGGTGTTTCAATTTAAAGGGTCAAAATTTAAATGAACATAGATGAATTACATATTTTAATAGAAACATATTTGCATTATACATTTATTGGCAAAAATGTTTCTAATGAAAGCTATCACAGTTTTATTCCTTTTTTTTTTTTTTTAATTCTTTTATTAAATCAGTTCACAGGACATAAGAGAGAAAATTACATACATTTCATGTCCAAAAAACAGATGACAAATTATGATATGTTAATACAGAAACAATAACCCCTTAACGACTGAGGACGTGCAGGGTACGTCCTCAGAAAAAAGGCAGTTAATGCCTGAGAACGTACCCTGCACGTCCTCAGTGTGGAAAGCAGCTGGAAGCGATCCTGCTCGCTTCCAGCTGCTTTCCGGTTATTGCAGTGATGCCTCGATATGGAGGCCCTCTCTGCACCGGAGATCGGTGGCTACCTGCGTTGGTGGGTGGGAGCCGGACCGGGAGGCGGGTGGCGGCCATCGATGGCCATGTGGATGTGAAGGGGGGCGGGATCGTGGGCGGGGGTGGCTGGGGGCGCGCACGGGCGCGCGCGCGTGCACGGGAGGGTGGGGGCGGGGCGCGTGCACGGGGAGGGAGCGGGTGGGAACCGCTACACTACAGAAAATGGGAAATAAAAAATATATCAAAAAGGTCAAACAAAAATGTCAAACAATAAGCAAGGTGGTGGGGGTTAGTCTGTGGGGGGTGGGGGGGGGGGGGGGGAAGCTACACTACAGAAAAAAAAGAAAAAAAACAAAAAAAAAGCATTTTTTTATTGTAAACTGGGTACTGGCAGACAGCTGCCAGTACCCAAGATGGCCCCCAATAAGGCAGAGGGGAGGGTTAGAGAGCGGTTTTGGGGGGGATCAGGGAGGTTGGGGGCTAAGGGGAGGATCCTACACAGTAGCATATGTAAATATGCTAAAAAAAAAATTCATTTTTTTTTAAAAACCCTTTTATTTTAGTACTGGCAGACTTTCTGCCAGTACTTAAGATGGCGGGGACAATTGTGGGGTGGGGGAGGGAAGGGAGCTGTTTGGGAGGGATCAGGGGGTGGGATGTGTCAGATGGGAGGCTGATCTCTACACTAAAGCTAAAATTAACCCTGCAAGCTCACTACAAACTCCCTAATTAACCCTTTCACTGCTAGCCATAATACACGTGTGAGGCGCAACAGGATTTAGTGGCCTTCTAATTACCAGAAAGCAACGCCAAAGTCATATATGTCTGCTATTTCTGAACAAAGGGGATCCCAGACAAGCATTTACAACCATTTGTGCCATAATTGCACAAGCTGTTTGTAAATGATTTCAGTGAGAAACCTAAAATTGTGAAAAATTTTACGTTTTTTTTAATTTGATCGCATTTGGCGGTGAAATGGTGGCATGAAATATACCAAAATGTGCCTAGATCAATACTTGGGGTTGTCTACTACACTACACTAAAGCTAAAATTAACCCTACAAGCTCCCTAAAAGCTCCCTAATTAACCCCTTAACTGCTGGGCATGATACACTTGTGGTGCGCAGTGGCATTTAGCGGCCTTCTAATTACCAAAAAGCAACGCCAAAGCCATATATGTGTGCTATTTCTGAACAAAGGGGATCCCAGAGAAGAATTTACAACCATTTATGCCATAATTGCACAAGCTGTTTGTAAATGATTTCAGTGAGAAACCTAAAGTTTGTGAAAAAATTTGTGAAAAAGTGAACAATTTTTTGTATTTGATCGCATTTGGCGGTGAAATGGTGGTATGAAATATACCAAAATTGGCCTAGATCAATACTTTGGGATGTCTACAAAAAAAAAATATATACATGTCAAGGGATATTCAGGGATTCCTGAAAGATATCAGTGTTCTAATGTAACTAGCGCTAATTTTGGAAAAAAATGGTTTGGAAATAGCAAAGTGCTACTTATATTTATGGCCCTATAACTTGCAAAAAAAGCAAAGAACATGTAAACATTGGGTATTTCTAAACTCAGGACAAAATTTAGAAACTATTTAGCATGGGTGTTTTTTGGTGGTTTTAGATATGTAACAGATTTTGGGGGTCAAAGTTAGAAAAAGTGTGTTTTTTTCCATTTTTCCTCATATTTTATCATTTTTTTTATAGTAAATTATAAGATATGATGAAAATAATGGTATCTTTAGAAAGTCCATTTAATGGCGAGAAAAACGGTATATAATATGTGTGGGTACAGTAAATGAGTAAGAAGAAAATTACAGCTAAACACAAACACCGCAAAAATGTAAAAATAGCCTTGGTCCCAAACGGACAGAAAATGGAAAAGTGCTCTGGTCACTAAGGGGTTAAGTAAATACATAAACCACCGAAAAATAAGAGTAAACCACGTCTTCCAAGAATTAATCTCAATTTGAAAGGTTACCCTGATTTCAAAGTTTCCAACACAAGTACAAGTACAATTCCTGTATATATTATCCCAATATCTTTTGGTACTATCATGCCTGTAAACCATACAAATTTTTCTTTTATCCCCCCAAAAACATAAAATAGACAAACAAACAAACAAACAAACAAAAAAAACCAACATAACCATAAATAATAAATAAATCACTCCATCCCTCTATAACATTACTCACTTTAACACAGTCTTCAAATTATTATGTTACTGACGTAGCTGGTATCCAGGAAAAAGAAAACAGCCCAGTTTTAGCAGCTGATATAAATGGTTTGGTGTTGAATAATGGAGATAATAACTGTTTTTGAATCACCAATATTTGAGCTCTGATCAATGGTAACCATTTATCCAGAAATTCCTGAGTCTTATTATCATTTAATAAATTAATATTCTGAATCTCAAACGTAATATGTTGTAGAAGGGTACTTATAAAATTAATAAAACTAGGTGGAGAAGTATCCTTCCACTACTTCAATATCATGTATCGCATTATCATTATCATTGTACAATAGGTATGGTAGTAGTTCGGTCTAATAATTGCTGAATCCATCAGAAAAAAAAAATATATCTACCATTAATCTTGAAATGATCCGAAAAAAGTTTGTTGTACCAAAAATTTAATTTGGACCATAATTGTGATATCTTTGGACATTTCCAGAATATATGTAGAATATCTGCTTTATCTAGATGGCATTTAGGGCAGTAAAAATCATTATTTGGAAAGAATTTTGCCAATTTAGAGGGAGAGAAATAGACATTATGAATCAGTTTGACGTGTGATTCTTTCCAACCAATGGGAATTGTAAGTTTTTACATTAACATAAAACTGTGTCTAATATTAATAGTCTACTGCAGGAAAATGATCCTCATCAATTTGCTTTTTCCCAGATTGATCTTATACCCTGAAATCGAGCTGAAGATAGCGAGCATGTCTAATAATAAAGGTATAGATTTTTTTGTGTTTTCCAAGAAAAACAGTAATTTGTCAGCATACAATAATATTTTAATCTTCTTAGTACCAAATTTAAGCCCTATCAATTCAGACCGAAGCCATATAGCGAGGCATTCTATAGATATACTGAACAATCAGGGAAAGGGGACATCCTTGACGAGTCCCACAACCTAATAAAATTCTAGCTGAAGGGTTACCATTAATCAATAGATAGGAATAGGTATTTGTTTATAGTTTCCTAATTACCAATGAATCCAAACTGGGATAAAGAATCTAGCAGGTGATTCCAAGAAATGGAGTCAAAAGCTTTCTCTGCGTCTAATGACAGCAGAGCCAGATCTGTGTCAAACATCTTTTTATTAGATTTTTTAGGTACTTGTTGAGGGATGTTATTCCAAAAATAATCCAAAATGACTTCCACTTTACACAAGTTTAAAGACATATTCCTTCCCTGTATGAAACTTGTTTGATCAGGATGTATTATTTTATACAGAAATTTGTTTAACCTGTTCACTAAAATAGCAGTGAGGATTTTATAATCAGCGTTTAAAACAGAGATTGGCCTATAAGAAGCTGGCTCTTTGGCATCCTTGCCTTTTTTATGAATAAGAGTAATATTAGCTGCGGAAACGTAGCTTGATATTGGCATATTAGTAATATAATACGAATTAAAGAGTTTAGTAAGTCTATACTTAATATCTTCTACTAAAACTTTTAAAACTCTTCCAGGAGCCAATCTGGGCCCGCCGCCTTATTCAGTTTAGATTCACCGATAGCCTCACATATCTCATCTACTGAGAATGGTTTATTGATCAGTTCAAGATCATTTTCTGAAACCTTGGGAGGTGAAATTTTGGACCAAAAGTTTGTTCTATTAGATAGATCTTCATCAACTTTTTTTATATAAATTTTGATAATATTTAAAAAATGCCTCCCTGATATTTTCATTATCAGTATGTCTATAACCCCCTTCCTTAATTGCTGCTATATAGTTTTTACTCTTCCTATTCTTAGTTATTTTTGATAGATATTTAGCTGAACAACCAATATACCCCTTATATCGATTGTTGATTTTATTATCTTCGTCTAAACACTTTTGCTTTAAAAATAGCTCCCTTTTGATTCTAGCGTGGAAGTATTTATCCCAGTTAAACTTAGAGTTTTCCAATCTATATCATAAAAATGCATTCCTGAGCTGATTGGATAGCTGTAGTTCCCTAGCTTGCCGTTTTCTTTTCCAGTTACACATATATGCTTTTATCTTTCCCCTCAAAACCACTTTTGCCTTTTCCCAATATACTTAAATTTTATCATAATACCCTCTGTTATTATGGTGGAAATCTTTCCATTGACCGGACAACCAAGTATTAAATTTAGTATTCTCTACCATAAAACGTGGAAATGTGAAAAAATGATTTACGTGCTTTTCAGCTTTTAT
Organism: Bombina bombina; assembly: GCF_027579735.1. NCBI lineage: Eukaryota > Metazoa > Chordata > Amphibia > Anura > Bombinatoridae > Bombina > Bombina bombina. The sequence goes on along the minus strand of NC_069508.1, from coordinate 184,376,590 downwards.
CAATTGAAATTTGATGGAAATTATTGCATGATCCGAGACCAATATATCATGAATTTTGGGTTCTGAATCTAATAAAATGAGCTGCTCTGAAACAAGAATATAATCAATTCTGGAGAATGAATGATGGGTCTTGGACACACATGTTTATTCATAGCTTTCTGGGTTTTTAATTCTCCATATATCGTTAAGTTTTAAAGCCGTACAAAAAAAATTAAAATACTGAGCATTTTTTTCATTCTTAACCTTCTCTTTAGTTGAGTATCTGTCTAACTTAGGACATAATATCATGTTGAAATCACCAGCAAGAATTAATATTTCACTTGCAATTAAGTATAACTTACTTTTTTTTTTTTAAATATATTTTTATTGAGGTTGAACAAAATATTACAGGAAATATTCATCCAGTGACGATGGCAATGTAACAGTAAGAAATAAAATATATATCCAAAAACATAGCAATGAAATAAATACAAAACCTTTCTGGGGATGGAATTTGTAAACCCCTGGATGAATATCATATCTATAATTATATAATACAGAACAGTATCAGGTTTTCACATTACAAACGTTATAAGCAATGAAGTTTACAACCTATATCCTGCAAGCGAGGATGCACTTATAAGACATGTGTGACCTGTATATTAATAAAAGGAAATGGAACCTCATTTTTATATATGATAGGCATGGTCCCCAGATTGCTGTTCGTATGGTTATTTAAGCTGAAGAAGAGAAAATGGTTGGGGCAATTGGGGGTTGGCTTTGGTTTGGCCACTTTTGGACCAAGTTAACAAGGGGGGGAAAGGGAGTTCAGAGGGCAAGAGCCGCTCGAAATGGAGTGGGGAGGGGGGATGAAATGAGGGGCGGAGCCTTATAAATTACCGGACTAGTAAAGTGGGGGGAGTGAAATAGAAAATTATACTCTAAGGACATGGTCATTGACCCACTAGTATATCGCTATAGAAGTCAGGTGCAGAATTTATAGAAAAATCGTCTACAGCATCAAGACAAGTCGTGAATGAGTAAACCTAAGTTATGTTTGCTATCTGTAAACTTTCTAGGCATGCATAAGTATTTTTGAGAGTATATACTTTCAAATGTAACCTGTCTAAGAATAGCATATGGAACATGCGAGGACAAATATCATTTTACAGGCCTTAACTTAAGAGTTACCAAAAATATCAACAGAGACATGTAAAGCCTACACTAGACTCAATGTCAGTTCAAGTCAAGGGGTTGTACATATAATAGCGTTGCCTAAAACCAACCTGAATGTATGCAATGAGGGGCGTTGTCAATAATAATATAAGGCTCTATCATTCAGCTAGCTGTATGAATATAGATAAAGAGCCATTATCTTAAATACCCTGGCTAAAAGTGGGTCAACTTCACCGAATAAAAATAACATTAGTGGGATGTACAATGAATACTGTAATAAAAGCGTATGGAATAGGTAAGTAATAATTGGAGTCATGTGGTAGGGAAGTTTAGTTAGTTTAGAATGGAGGTGGGATATCTAAGATATCAGTGGGTGTTAAGAATTACACTATCCAGTAGACTCCAAACGAACAGTATAGAGTGGGATATATCAGGGTAGTAAGCTACAGAGTTAACAGCTCCTTAAGGAGTTATACAGCAGCTGCTCCAAGTTCCTATATATCTTCTGAGATTATCTAATAATGGGTCTAAGGAGTTTGGGGGTTATAGGGTGACTGCAGTTATGGGTCCTAAAGTCTATCCATACCCATTAAGGGTGACCTGATGAGACATGACTAGCAATTAACAACTGACTCATCCCTGATTGTTTATAGTGAGTGTCTATAAAGTATGGACTGTGATATTGATCCAACCATCAGACTATTAAAATAATATCTATAAGGTATGTACTCACGTAGTAAGGTAATGTAACAGATGCCTCTATAGAAATCGTTAATGAACAGCTACAGAGATATAAGACATACATCAGAATGCAAGCATGTTAGACATGAACTCAATCATTTTATATGTTGACAACCCTTAGTAAAACCAGAAATATAAGGTAGTTAAACTATAATAAACACTGGACCCTGATTATCAGAGTATATGCATTAGGAAAACTGAAAGTATTAAATGATGTTCATACAGTCCCATGTGTGGAGGCTTATGATTTCACCGCTTAATATATTCACTGCTGTACTCAGGTAGGGAGAGCAATAAAACATATTTAAATATGTCACAATAGCAAATAACAATTGGCTAATGTGAGGTACAACAAACAAGACATAATAGCATTAGATAAGTCTATGAACTCACTCATCCTCTAAAGAGCTGCCTAAAGTAAAAGAGAGCTCTATTAGAACAGTTGTGAACTGTGTAATTAAGGAAGAAGGTATAAGCCCCTCTCAAAGAGAAAGCATTCTGTTTATAGGTGAATTAAACTCCGTTCATATGACAAATTGGTTAAATATAAAAATAAAGGACAAGGGAGATTAATAAGCACGTGATAGACATTATAACTCCATAAAAACAAACCTTATATAAGACCAACTCAGTCTCTAAATAATTATGGGATGTGAGACTAGCCTGCATAACCTCTATAGAACCTCAGACTCTGCAGCAGAAGTGGCAATTACATAAGATTCTGAAGAACAGAGAGGGCACGTAAGCAAAGCAGTTACTGAAAAATAAAAGAACCATTACTTTAGCTGTATTAGAGGTAACTAACATCAGTGGAGAGCGCAACTTACACTAAATTAAACAGATATATAACAGACAAATAACAAGTATAGTGAGATATACACCATTATCGAACATAAGCGTTGTCATTAAGGTGCCTTAGTCTTTAGATCCTGCAAGGTTAGTCCAGACTGCCATGGCTAAGTCTAAGCGCTGGGAATTCCTGTAATGGAAGAAGAGTATGATTACCCAACGCCTATTTTTGTAGTGGTCATAGGAATATCTCTTATCACTTGCACTTGTGGATGGACGTTAAGTAGGAGGCTCAGGAAACAGCGCTGCTGGATCAACATTAAGCAGCCCTCGCATGGGAACAGGGTAAGTATAATGGAGTCTGCAGGGGGTAAGGCTGAGAACCTGCAAAGCACTGAGCTGGACTCCGCGGCGACGCTCCATCTGTTGTCTCGACCGTCCCAAGCATCTGAGTAGGAGGTAAAGAGCATATGTGCTATAGCTGGGGGTATGTTAGCTCCGGCATTCAGCTCAGGTGTGGACTGAATCTGACGACTCCCAACAATCGGCCGTAGCACCGGAGGGCTAGATGAAGGTTTCAGTGAGGCCATCGAAAAGCTGCTATCAGCACTGGCCTCTGATTTGCGACTTGTACTCATCCTCTCTCGGTCCTGCAAGATAGGGCTAACCTGTTTATCTTTGGGAGTTAGCTCCTCCATTATGCTCACTTGTGGCTTGTCTCTTTCTAATGCATCACGCAGCCTGGAGGAAGCTTGTGTTAGCAGATATTCCATGTCTCCTGTGGCTGCAGCGCTCCGCTTGTCGTTGAGGGTTGCCGCAAGAGAGTCAAACTGTCTCTCCATCTTGTCAGTCAGTAGTCGTAGCAAGTCTACTACTGTGACAGCCATCATGCGGTATCACTGGGTACCCTGGTTGTGACTTAAGTGCGTTGCTCCTCTGTAAAACTTGGGCGTACAGCTGCACAAACAGTATGTGTCTCACGGTATACTTGAAGATCGGGGAGTAGGTAGAATTAGTTTATTGCAACATTCAGCTACGATCTGTTCTCTTAAGGTACTGAGCACCAAGCGGTCTGCCAGATGGCCGCCCCTTAGCTGGGTTGTGTGTAAGTTATGGGCGCTAGAGGAAAGCTCAGTGTAGGTGAGTTTAGATCCCCTCAACTCCACCGGATCTTGTAGTGCTGGTCTCCAAAGCATTAATGAGTAGTTTAAGGAATTCTCGGGCAACATTGAGCAGTCTAGTTAACAATTAAAGATAATATGTGAGCAGAGCTCTCTCAATGGGTGACTGCTCAGATGCCTAGCTTGCTCCAAGTATAATTAACTTTTAATTTTGTCCCAGAACTGTGGAGTAAACACATTTGGCCCATATATATTACCTATCATATATTCTGTATCTCAATTGTTAAAGGGCCATAATACCCAAATGTTTAAACACTTGAAAGTGATGCAGCATAGCTGTAAAAAGCTGACTAGAAAATATCACCTGAGCATCTCTATGTAAAAAAGAAAGATATTTTACCTCAAAAGTTCCTCAGTAGCCACATCCCATTGTAAAGGATTTCAAAGCAGCATATTATTATGTCTGTCCTGGGACAGCTTAGGGGATGAGCCTCGTGCACTCTCATATTATTTCCCTATTCAGGTTAAAGGAAGCTTACTATGAAATCTCATGAGAGTTAAGTCAAATCTCATGAGATCACAGTAAAAGAGTTCATGACCTCGGCACTGCTGATGCTGATTGGCTGCTGTTCATTTCTTCATTTTTTATTTTTGTTTTACCTGCAGCTGGGAGCAGCTGAGCATAACTTTTTATACAGAACTTACTCTGCTGAGCTGAGGAGATTGTGAGGTAAAATATCTTCCTTTTTTACAAAGAGATGCTCAGGTGATATTTTCCTGTCAGCTTTTTACAGTTATACTGCATCAGTTTCAAGTGATTTAGCATATGAGTATTATGTCCCTTTAAGTGAACAAATATATACCTACTATTCGGATCACGCTCCACTTTTAATACTTGATATTTTAATTTTTTGTGTATTAAAAGTGCAACACCACAGCTCCTTTTAGTGGAAGGTGTGGCCAATACTTCCCCAACCCATCAAGTCTTTAACTTGCTTAACTCACTCTCCTTAAGATGCGTTTCCTCAATCATGGCAATGTCGGGGGCGTGTCTACCCAACTGTGCTATTATTTGCTTGCATTTAGTGGGGAAGAAATTCCCCCAACATTCCATGACAGGATATTCAACTGTGTACGCATTTAAAGATACTCTGTATACTTAAATGACACATAGAGAGATGGAGCAATAGAAAGAAAAAAGAAAAAACCCACCCCACATAACATAAAACAAGAACTCCTAACATACCCCTACCGAACGAATATCCTATGTTGGCTGACCTTTGGTCACTCAGGTAACAAAAAAGTACAAATGTTATTAACCCTATTTTCCATAAGGGTGAACCTAATGTCCAAGAAAATAGTGAAATAATGTCCAAGAAGCGCAGGAATTGCTGGCCGCTATTTAAATCATTTTTTTAAGGAACCATCCTTAAAAAAATGATTTAAATAGTGGCCAGCAATTCCTGCGCTTCTTGGACATTATTTAATATGTTAATTTTTCCCTTAACTTCACCCATAGTTTGGCTGGATATAACATTCTAACTTTACAGCCTTTTTTGGTAAATTGAGAAAAATAGGGGGACATACTTTTTCTTTTTTTTCGAGTTTCGTTAGAGAAATCTTGGAACATCAGTATTTTATAATTATTTATAGTTAATGTACCAAGTTCCCTATAGCGTTTAAACATTTCTATCTTGTCTTGATAGTTCAGGACTCTAAATATGAGTGTTCTGTTAAACCCTGTATCCTCCGGTTTAGATCTAATTGTACCCACCCTATGAGCTCTCTCTATTTTTAACGGAAGATTTTCCTCAGGTATACCAAGAGCTTGTGGTTGTATTAGTGAGGTAAATTTGATTAAGTCTGAGTAATTCATATTTTTCTGGAAGGCCTACAATACGTACATTGTTACGTCGAGACCTATCCTCAAGGTCTTTGAGTCTACTTTTGATCGACTGAATATACCTTCCCTGTTCCTGGATTAAATTATTCTAGGTATTAACCTGATCCTCCAGTTCTGAAATTCTGCTCTCTGCTTCTGTCACCCTTATCGCAAATTGCCTAATTTCGTTGGATAATATGGATACTTCAGAGGTGATAGAACCCAGCTCTTTCTTAATTGCATCCAATTGGGGAGTGAAAAAAGCAGAGATCTGAAACATAAGGTGGGAGGAATCAGTGATCTGAGGCTGTATTTCAGAGGAGGATTCAATACTAAGATCGGCACTCTTGGGTTTCCTATCCTTACCTTTAGCCAGTATTACGGGTGAATGTGTTTTCACCTGTGATATAAATGTATCCATACGCTTATACATGTGTGGTAGCTTCTGAGTATCAGCTACTAGTTACATTTTTTAAAGTTTAACAAGTGATAAATCCACTAAATAAAATAAATTAGAGGCTTAATCAGCCGTGACCACACAAAATTGTGTACAAATCAAAAAAATAAAAGTGGGAGAAAAAAAAAAGGTGTAGTAGTGTAGTAGTGATTTAGTGCTTTAAGAGCCCTAGATAGATTTGCAACCTAGGAATTAACCCTTATAAATTAATAACCTTCCTCTCCTAATATTTACTTAGTTACTGGCCCTTTAAAGGGCAAAGTCAGCAAAAAGACCTGAATAATCCCCTGGGATCCACTACCTTCAGACTGTTATAAGAATTACATATATAATTTCAATAAATCTTAGGGTTAATTCCTATACAATATATGGAACCAAGACCCCTATGCAATTGACATGGTTCTTCTTAAGAAAATGTGCAGATAGTCATATAATTACCTTAACCCACAGAGTTTCAAATTTCTATACAGCTCAAGTTGTCATATCTGTAGTTCTATACGAACAGTAGTAACTATTTAGAAAGATAAACCAACATGCAACGTGACATTTTTCATTCAACCATTATGACTTTTGCAATTTTTGACTTTGCTCACAACTTAATTCTTCACAGATTGCATCATAATATGCCCCATTCAGGGTTTAACCGAAGATTTACACAGAATTCTGCAGACACTAAATATGTTACACAACCAGGATACAATTTTTACTCTAAAACTCTATTTGCGCTGTATTTAAGACTTTTAAGTCTGTCACTAGTGATGTCGCGAACTTAAAATTTTCCGTTCGAGAAAGGCAAACTTCCGCAAATGTTCGCGAACGGGCAAACCGCCATTGACTTCAATAGGCAGGGGAATTTTAAAACCCACAGGGACTCTTTCTGGCCACAATAGTGATGGAAAAGTTGTTTCAAGGGTACTAACACCTGGACTGTGGCATGCCGGAGGGGGATCCATGGCAAAATTCCCAGAAAATTACATAGTTGATGCAGAGTCTGGTTTTAATCCATAAAGGGCATTATTAAAAGGCAGGCAACTGCAATTAGATTACACTAGCAGACTGATGTTTCACAGTCAAAAAAGTTTTTGTTTTTTTTAATTTACACTACTGTTACACCAGATATGAGTGGTGGCACTGGGCAAGTGGGCCTGGCACACACGCTGGCAGGCAGGCAACTGCAATTAGATTACACAAGCAGACTGATGTTTCACAGTCAAAAAAGTTTTTTTTTTTTAATTTACACTACTGTTACATCAGATATGAGTGGTGGCACTGGGCAAGTGGGCCTGGCACACATGCTGGCAGGCAGGCAACTGCAATTAGATTACACAAGCAGACTGATGTTTCACAGTCAAAAAAGTTTTTTTTTTTAAATTTACACTACTGTTACACCAGATATGAGTGGTGGCACTGGGCAAGTGGGCCTGGCACACACGCTGGCAGGCAGGCAACTGCAATTAGATTACACTAGCAGACTGATGTTTCACAGTCAAAAAAGTTTTTTTTTTTAAACTTACACTACTGTTACACCAGATATGAGTGGTGGCACTGGGCAAGTGGGCCTGGCACACAAGCTGGCAGGCAGGCAACTGCAATTAGATTACACAAGCAGACTGATGTTTCACAGTCAAAAAAGTTTTTGTTTTTTTTAATTTACACTACTGTTACACCAGATATGAGTGGTGGCACTGGGCAAGTGGGCCTGGCACACACGCTGGCAGGCAGGCAACTGCAATTAGATTACACAAGCAGACTGATGTTTCACAGTCAAAAAAGTTTTTTTTTTTTAAATTTACACTACTGTTACACCAGATATGAGTGGTGGCACTGGGCAAGTGGGCCTGGCATACACGCTGGCCGGCAGGCAACTGCAATTAGATTACACTAGCAGACTGATGTTTCACAGTCAAAAAAGTTTTTGTTTTTTTTAATTTACACTACTGTTACACCAGATATGAGTGGTGGCACTGGGCAAGTGGGCCTGGCACACACGCTGGCAGGCAGGCAACTGCAATTAGATTACACAAGCAGACTGATGTTTCACAGTCAAAAAAGTTTGTTTTTTTTAATTTACACTACTGTTACATCAGATATGAGTGGTGGCACTGGGCAAGTGGGCCTGGCACACATGCTGGCAGGCAGGCAACTGCAATTAGATTACACAAGCAGACTGATGTTTCACAGTCAAAAAAGTTTTTTTTTTTTAAATTTACACTACTGTTACACCAGATATGAGTGGTGGCACTGGGCAAGTGGGCCTGGCACACACGCTGGCAGGCAGGCAACTGCAATTAGATTACACTAGCAGACTGATGTTTCACAGTCAAAAAAGTTTTTTTTTTTAAACTTACACTACTGTTACACCAGATATGAGTGGTGGCACTGGGCAAGTGGGCCTGGCACACATGCTGGCAGGCAGGCAACTGCAATTAGATTACACAAGCAGACTGATGTTTCACAGTCAAAAAAGTTTTTGTTTTTTTTAATTTACACTACTGTTACACCAGATATGAGTGGTGGCACTGGGCAAGTGGGCCTGGCACACACGCTGGCAGGCAGGCAACTGCAATTAGATTACACAAGCAGACTGATGTTTCACAGTCAAAAAAGTTTTTTTTTTTTTAAATTTACACTACTGTTACACCAGATATGAGTGGTGGCACTGGGCAAGTGGGCCTGGCATACACGCTGGCCGGCAGGCAACTGCAATTAGATTACACTAGCAGACTGATGTTTCACAGTCAAAAAAGTTTTTTTTTTTTAATTTACACTACTGTTACATCAGATATGAGTGGTGGCACTGGGCAAGTGGGCCTGGCACACATGCTGGCAGGCAGGCAACTGCAATTAGATTACACAAGCAGACTGATGTTTCACAGTCAAAAAAGTTTTTTTTTTTAAATTTACACTACTGTTACACCAGATATGAGTGGTGGCACTGGGCAAGTGGGCCTGGCACACACGCTGGCAGGCAGGCAACTGCAATTAGATTACACTAGCAGACTGATGTTTCACAGTCAAAAAAGTTTTTTTTTTAAACTTACACTACTGTTACACCAGATATGAGTGGTGGCACTGGGCAAGTGGGCCTGGCACACATGCTGGCAGGCAGGCAACTGCAATTAGATTACACAAGCAGACTGATGTTTCACAGTCAAAAAAGTTTTTTTTTTTTAATTTACACTACTGTTACACCAGATATGAGTGGTGGCACTGGGCACATGGGCACAGTATATGCTGTAAGCCTGGCACACACGCTGGCAGGCAGGCAACTGCAATTAGATTACACTAGCAGACTGATGTTTCACAGTCAAAAAAGTTTTTTTTTTTTTAAATTTACACTACTGTTACACCAGATATGAGTGGTGGCACTGGGCAAGTGGGCCTGGCACACACGCTTGCAGGCAGGCAGCTGCAATTAGATTACACAAGCAGACTGATGTTTCACAGTCAAAAAAGTTTTTTTTTTTTAAATTTACACTACTGTTACACCAGATATGAGTGGTGGCACAGGGCAAGTGGCTTGGCAGGCAGACAACTGCAATTAGATTACACAGGAAAAAAAAAACAGACTGATGTTCTAGCCCTAAAAAGGGCTTTTTGGGGTGCTGTTCTTACAGCAGAGATCAGATGAGTCCTTCAGGACTGTAGTGGACACTGAATACACTAGCCTAGCTATCAATTTCCCTATTAAATCAGCAGCAGCTACACTGTCCCTCCTCTCACTAAGAATGCAGCTTCTGAATGAATCTAAAATGGCTGCTGTCCAGGAGCTGGGAGGGTCTGGGAGGGAGGGTCTGCTGCTGATTGGCTGGAATGTGTCTGCAGACTGTGAGATACAGGGTCAAAGTTTACTCAATGATGACGAATAGGGGGCGGATCGAACATCGCATATGTTTGCCCGCCGTTGCGAACGCAAACAAGCTATGTTCGCCAGGAACTATTCGCCGGCGAACAATTCGCGACATCACTATCTGTCACTACTATTTCCTTATAGGATTACTATTCAGCATATACCAAGATGTACCCAATACATAAAACTTCTTAATAGACACTGTATTTGCTTATATAAAATAGAGATTCTAAATCCATGGTGATGATCTTTAATCAATTGTTCCCAGCTGACCGGCACACAGGTCTATCCTTCTAGAAATTCTCCAGGACCATAGCTGGAATATCAATTTCCAAAACAGTCAACTTTTACCTTGCCAACAGATTGTTTTTCTAGGAGCACACTTCGACACACAAAAGGAGATTGTGTCTCTTCCAGAGATTCAAGTCAAGTTTCTTCTAAATTACTTCCAACCGTTCTGCCATGTGAACTATCTTACGACCCGCCAATGGATGAAGGTCTTAGGTCACATGTCCTCAGTGATCCATATGGTGAGATGGGCCAGATGGAGAATACGTCCGTTCCAAATCTATTTCCTCCAAGCATTCAACAGAAGCAAGGGTTTGTCTCAGCAAATCACAGTACCCATGAATCTGAACATCTCTCTTCTTTGGTGGTCCCAATCAAAGAATCTATCCGGGGTCTTCCTCTTCAGGAACCAAATTGGATTGTTGTTCAAATAGATGCCTGCAAGACCAGTTGGGGGCCCATTGTTTGGACAGGTATGCCCAAGGTACATGGGAAAGAAGACATCCGTCTCTTCCATCAAATCTTTTGGAGATCAGAGCAGTATTATTAGCTCTCCTAGCATTCCAGCAATTATTGGAAGGAAAAGCATTAAAGATCTTAACCGAAAACAGGACAGCGGTAGCTTATCTCCAATTCCAGGGAGGTACAAGAAGTCTAAATGCATTAAAGGAAGTATCTCCAATCTTCAAATGGGCACAACACCACATTCAGTTTGTCTCTGCAATCCATGTTCCGGGAAGAGAGAATATCAAGGCAGACTATTTGAGCAGGATTCAAACTGAACAAATGGTTGTTCCGGAAGATAACCAGTCTCTGGGGACTTCCAGAGGTCGATCTAATGGCCTCTGCATTAAACCATCAGGTTCCACAGTTCTTCAGCTGTTACCCGACACCTCATGCATTAGGAGTGGATGCCTTTCTCCTCGATTGGCCATACAACATTCTTTATGTCTTTCCTCCAATTCCTCTGATTCCCAGGTTATTAAAGATAATTCTGCTAGAACAGGCTACCTTCATTGTTATCCTTCCATTTTGGCCTCAAAGGCCTTGGTTTCCTCTGGCATTCAAACTAGCAATTCAATCCATGACATCTTCCATTATCTTGGGACATGCTGAATCAGGGACCAGTAATCCATCCGAATCCACACCAATTCAAATTAACAGCTTGGTTGCTGAGGTCTCAAGATTACAGCACTTGAGTATTTCAGCTCCTGTCATTAAGACGATTCTTTAAGCTTGAAAGGGAAATACATCCAGAACATATTACCATGTTTGGTATATCTTTTCATCTTGGATGATTTCACATGATATTTCTACAGCAACAATCAAGATATTTCCTCTATTAGATTTTTTTCATGATGGTTTTCTTAAAGGCCTTAGTGCTAGAACTCTTAAAGTTCAAATTTCTGCAATATCTGGTACTAGGTGGGCTCAGAATCCTTTAATTATTCAATTCTTTCAAGCTTTGGCCCATATCTGTCCATCTATCAAAAAACGAATTCCATACTGGGATCTGCCTTTGGTTCTTGACTCTCTTCTAGAATCTCTCTTTGAACCTTTAAGAGAAGTTTCCTTATGGTTTTTAACATTGAAAACTATATTCTTAGTTGCCATAACATTGGCTCACCGAGTATCTGAACTTCAAGCTCTGTCAATTAAGGATTCTAACATTATATTTCATCAAGATAAAGTAGTGCTACGCTCTGTTCCTGAATTTCTCCCAAAAGTAGTATCTGACTTTCATCAACATCAAGATATCATTCTTCCTTCTGTTTGCCCTAAAAACTCAGAATCTCAAACTAAACTTTTGTATTGTTTGGATGTTGTCAGATGTCTTCATCTCTACATCTCAAGGACCCAGGATATTCGTAAGACTGAAAGGTTATTCATCGTACCTAGAGGTCCTTGTCAAGGTCAGGCTCCATCAAGAACAACTATTTCTCGGTGAATTGTACAGGCCATTTCAAGAGCCTATAAAGAAAAAGGGGAACAGGTACCTGAAGGGCTTAAGGCTCATTCCACAAGGGCTATATCAACTTCTTGGGCACTTCAAGCTAACGCTTCTCCAAAAGAAATCTGTCAAGCAGCAGTGTGGAAATCATACAATACTTTTATTTCACATTATAAGCTAGATGTTCGTCAATCAGCTGCTGCAGTATTTTTGTGTAATCTGTGTTTATTTCCCACCCATTTTTTTAAGTTTGCTCTGTATTCTCTCACTGGTAAGTATTACCAGGGGGGCCAAGATAATTGGAAATTAACAACAAAATAGAAGCAATTTCTATATCTTGGCCCATACCCTGGGTAATACTTACCAGGCTCCCTTTCCTGGTTTGTTCACCTGTTTCTGGCTGGACATCTCTAGGAGGAGGATGAGGCAGTGTCTCCATTAGACTTTTATGCAAATGAGGGGAGTGGATAGCTCTGTCCACGCCCCTCAGGAGAGGGGGTCTCACTGGTAAGTATTACCCAGGGTATGGGCCAAGATATAGAAATTGCTTATATTTTGTTGTTAATTTCCAAGTATGTATGTATGTATATATATATATATATATACACACATGCATATGTATAAGTGCCACACAAGCGGTATCGAGCCTGCACACAAAAGAAAAATAATTGCCCACGAGGAAAAAAAATTAGAGGCAATATTGATACACACACACACACATATATATATGAGGTAAGTGATCAGCCATTAGTGGGAGAGGGATAGATATCCACACATTAGAGCTCCTCTGATCTTATCCACAGGTCAGGTAGCTTCCGATCTAGCAGTGCCCTCAAACATAAGCGGTGAGCCACTTGCAGGAGAGAAATCAATATCCACCCATTCAAGCTCCTCCGATCTTATCCAGAGGTCAGATGACTTCCGAACTCTCCGAGGTTCCCAGAGAGTAAACAGCCAAAGAGAAAAGCAGCAATAGTATAATACTGTTTATTAAAAGAAAAGTGCAAAATAAAACAGGTGTCTCTAAAAACACACTCACATGTAACAACCTCAATTATTAAGAAGTATCAAGATAGTAAAATAGCAGATGAAATCACAAATCCTTTGAGGTATCAGATTTGCCTAAGTGTCAGTATATACATAGGATATCTCATAGATGTGAGTACCAAGAAGTCTGACCCAACATGCAGACTTCAGATCTGAACACTTCTCTGATACCGGGATAAGTGGTCATTATGCAACACATATGAAGTTCACCAAAGTGATAAAGATAATGCCCAGAGTCCCGCCGAAAAACCTGACGCGCTTCGAAGACAGAGTCTTCTTCATCAGAGGTTAAAGGACTTTGTAATATATATATATATATACATATAAATACATATACATACATAACAATACATATACATACATATAAATACACATAAATACATATAAATACATATACATACATATAAATACATATACATACACATAAATAAATATACATATATATAAATACATATAAATACATATACATACATATAAATACATATACATATAAATACATATAAATTCATATACATACATATAAATACATATACATACATATATATACATACATATAAATCCATATACATACATATAAATACATATACACACATATAAGTACATATAAATACATATACATACATATACATACATATAAATACATATACATACATATAAATACATACAAATATATATAAATACATATAAATACATATACATACATATAAATACATATACATACATATAAATACAAATGCATACATATACATACATATAAATACATATACATACATATACATACATATAAATACATATACATACATATAAGTACATATAAATACATATACATCTTTTTTTCAGTAAATTTCACCTGCTTATTTTGGTACTTGCTGTAAAGTTATTCTTACTATGTCAGTTATGTGCTTTAGAAGAGTAAGGGAGGTGATGAGGAGCTTGATGCTTTAACCAGCATTAAAGGGCTATAACAGTGCATAAAGAAAATGCTATAATATGTTAGAGCAAATTTATGATTGCTCTATTGCTTTCATATAACCCTGCATTTAACCCCTACAAAGTGATAAAAGACATAATTAAAGTCCGTTACAGAGCAGCAATGCACCACTGGGAACTAGCTGAACACATCTAGTGAGCCAATGACAAATGTTTGTAGCCACTAATGAACAGCTAGCTCCCAGTAGTGCATTGCTACTGAGGACATGTACATATTCTTTTTAACAAAGGCACCCAAGAGAACAAAGAAGTGAATTAAAAAATGCTATATCTGAATCATGGCAGTTTAATCTAAACATTCCTATCCCTTTAAGCAATCAGTATGGCTAAATTATACTTATATATATGTGCTTATTTTGGGATGGATTTGAGTGGGCGGAGCTATGCCAACTATACATGCACATGGCTTTGCTGCAAAGTATCCCTGGAAATTGTTTTCAAATGTTGGCAACTATGCTCTCGGAGGTCCACCTGGACCCTGCAATCAGTAGTGGCATCACCCCACCCTTGCATCGTCTGGCCCCTCTGTGTGCCCCCTGTAAACCCGGCTCACAGTTTAAGGAATGTACATGGATTTCCCTTTACAATATGGTGATAAGGTTTCGAAGATGGCCACCATATTTCTACCGTTAGGCTGCACATATCATCTGGCACAGACTTTAATATTCATAGAAATGCAACTCATCTTTCACCTATGTGTCTGCTGGCTCAGTTTCTGCTGATTACAAGCAACTAGAAAGGGTTGTATTTAATTGGGGGGCCCTGTCACAACCTTTGACATGGAGCCCAGCGTTGTCTAGTTATATCCCTGGGTTAAACAAAGAGAAAAAGAAAGGAAATTGTTTCACAATGAAATACTCTAATAAAACAGATCATTACATTTTTGTACTAGAATATCCCTTTAAAGAAATGTTATTTAGGGCTCAAGTAATTTCTTTCGGCTAGATTCTATTGGCTGTTCCAATCAGCCAATAGAATGCGAGCTAAATCCTATTGGCTGATTGGATCAGCCAATAGGATTGAAGTTCAATCCTATTGTCTGATTGCGTCAGCCAATAGGATTTTTTCAACCTTAATTCCGATTGGCTGACAGAATTCTATCAGCCAATCGGAATCTAAGGGACGCCATCTTGGATGACATCATTTAAAGGAACCTTCATTCGTCGTTGGAAAGAAGAGGATGCTTCGCGTCGGATGTTTTGAAGATGGACCCCTAATCTGCCGCCCCCAACGTCGCCGCCACTATATTAAAGTTCTTAACCCCTAAATCTAAGTCTATCCCTAACCCCCCTAACTTAAATATAATTTAAATAACTCTAAATAAAATTACTACAATTAACTAAATTATTCCTATTTAAAGGAAATACTTACCTATAAAATAAACCCTAAGATAGCTACAATATAACTAATAGTTACATTGTAGCTAGCTTAGAATTTACTTTTATTTTACAGACAACTTTGTATTTATTTTAACTAAATAAAATAGTTATTAAATAGTTATTAACTATTTAATAGATACCTAGTTAAAATAAAGACAAATTTACCTGTAAAATAAAACCTAACCTAAGTTACAATAACACCTAACATTACACTACAATTAAATTAATTCCCTAAATTAACTACAATTAAATACAATTAAATAAAATTATCTAAAGTACGAAATAAAACAAACACTAAATTACAGAAAATAATAAAATAATTACAAGTTTTTTAAACTAATTACACCTAATCTAATGCCCCTAATAAAATAAAAAAAGCCCCCCAAAATAACAAAAAGCCCTAACCCAGGGGTGTCCAAACTTTGCCCTCCAGAGGTTTTTGAACTACATTTCCGATGATGCTCAGCCAGCATTTTATCTAGCTGAGCATCATGGGAAATGTAGTTCTAAAACCTCTGGAGAGCAAAGTTTGGACACCCCTGCCCTAACCTATACTAAATTACAAATAGCCCTTAAAAGGGCCTTTTACGGGGCATTGCCCCAAAGTAATCAGCTCTTTTACCTGTAAAAAAACAACAACAATACCCCCCCAACATTAAAATCCACCACCCCCACACCCAACCCTACTCTAAAACCCACCCAATCCCCCCTTAATAAAACCTAACACTAACCCCTTGAAGATCACCCCACCTTGAGAAAACTTCACCCAACTGGGCCGAAGTCCTCAACGAAGCTGGTCGAAGTGGTCCTCCAGACGTCAGAAGTCTTCATCCAAGCTGGGCAGAAGAGGTCCTCCAGACGGGCAGAAGTCTTCATCCGGACGGCATCTTCTATCTTCATCCATCCGATGCGGAGCGGCTCCATCTTCAAGACATCCGACGCGGAGCATCCTCTTCTTCCGACGACTAAAGACGAATGAAGGTTCCTTTAAGTGACGTCATCCAAGATGGCGTCCCTTCAATTCTGATTGGCTGATAGAATTCTACCAGCCAATCGGAATTAAGGTAGGAAAAATCCTATTGGCTGATGCAATCAGCCAATAGGATTGAAGTTCAATCCTATTGGCTGATCCAATCAGCCAATAGAATGCAAGCTCAATCCTATTGGCTGATTGGATCAGCCAATAGGATTGAACTTCAATCCTATTGGCTGATTGCATCAGCCAATAGGATTTTTCCTACCTTAATTCCGATTGGCTGATAGAATTCTATCAGCCAATCGGAATTGAAGGGATGCCATCTTGGATGACATCACTTAAAGGAACCTTCATTCGTCGGGTAGTCGTCGGCCAGGAAGGATGCTCCGCGTCATATGTTTTGAAGATGGACCCGCACCACCCGGATGGATGAAGATAGAAGATGCCATCTGGATGAAGACTTCTGCCCGTCTGGAGGACCTCTTCTTCCCGGCTTGGATGAAGACTTCTGCCTGTCTGGAGGACCACTTTGCCCAGCTTCGTTGAGGACTTCGGCCTGTTTGGGTGAAGAATTCTCAAGGTAGGGTGATCTTCAAGGGGTTAGTGTTAGGTTTCATTAAGGGGGGATTGGGTGGATTTTAGAGTAGGGTTGGGTGTGTGGGTGGTGGGTTTTAATGTTGGGGGGGTATTGTACTTTTTTTTACAGGTAAAAAAGCTGATTACTTTGGGGCAATGCCCCGCAATAGGCCCTTTTAAGGGCTATTTGTAATTTAGTATAGGGTAGGGCTTTTTATTTTATTAGGGGGATTAGATTAGGTGTAATTAGTTTAAAAAACTTGTAATTATTTTATTTTTTTCTGTAATTTAGTGTTTGTTTTCATACTTTAGATATTTTATTTAATTGTATTTAATTGTAGTTAATTTAAGGAATTAATTTAATTGTAGTGTAGTGTTAGGTGTTATTGTAACTTAGGTTAGGTTTTATTTTACAGGTAAATTTGTCTTTATTTTAACTAGGTAGCTATTAAATAGTTAATAACTATTTAATAACTATTCTACCTAGTTAAAATAAATACAAAGTTGCCTGTAAAATAAAAATAAATCCTAAACTAGCTACAATGTAACTATTTGTTATATTGTACCTATCTTAGGGTTTATTTTATAGGCAAGTATTTAGTTTTAAATAGGAATAATTTTGTTAATTGTAGTAATTTTATTTAGATTTAATTAAATTATATTTAAGTTAGGCGCGGTTAGGGTTAGGGGTTAAGAACTTTAATATGGTGGCGGCGACGTTGGGGGCGGCAGATTAGGGGTTAATTAGTGTAGGTAGGTGGTGGCGACATTGGGGACAGCAGAGTAGGGGTTAATAAATATAATGTAGGGTTCGGCAATGTTGGGGGCAGCAGATTAGGGGTTCATAACTATAATGTAGGTGGCGGCGGTGTCCGGAGCGGCAGATTAGGGGTTACTAATATAATGTAGGTTTCGGCGATGTCGGGGGCGGCAGATTAGGGGTTAATAAGTGTAAGATTAGGGGAGTTTAGACTCAGGGTTCATGTTAGGGTGTTAGGTGTAGACATAACTTTTATTTCCCCATAGGAATCAATGGGGCTGCTTTAGGAGCTTTACGCTGCTTTTTTGCAGGTGTTAGGTTTTTTTTCAGCCAGCTCTACACCATTGATTCCTATGGGGAAATCGTGCACAAGCACGTTTAGCCAGCTCACCGCTAACGTAAGCAGCACTGGTATTACAGTGAGATGTGGAGCTAAATTTTGCTCTCCGCTCACTTTTCTGCGGCTAACGCCGGGTTTGTAAAAACCCTTAATACCAGCGTTGTTTGTAGGTGAGCAATGAGGGAAAACTGCTTGTTAGCACCGCACCCCTGTTAATGCAAAACTCGTAATCTAGGTGTTAGTTATAAATAGTAGGTTTTATTTAGATTTATTTGAATTATATTTAAGTTAGGGGGTGTTAGAGTTAGGTTTAGGAGTTAATAAATTTAATATAGTGGTGGCGACGTTGGGGACGGCAGATTAGGGGTTAATAATATTTAACTACGGCTAGATTTAGAGTTTTGTCGGTAACGACCCACGTAGCTAACGCTGGCTTTTTTCTGGCCGCACCTTTTAAATAACTCTGGTATTGAGAGTTCACAGAATGGCTGCGTTAGGCTCCAAAAAGGGAGCGTACAGGCATATTTAACGCCACTGCAACTCTCGATACCAGAGTTGCTTACGGACGCGGCCAGCTTAAAAAACGTGCTCGTGCACGATATCCCCATAGGAAACAATGGGGCTGTTTGAGCTGAAAAAAAACCTAACACCTGCAAAAAAGCAGCGTTCAGCTCCTAACGCAGCCCCATTGTTTCCTATGGGGAAACACTTCCTACGTCTGCACCTAACACTCTAACATGTACCCCGAGTCTAAACACCCCTAACCTTACATTTATTAACCCCTAATCTGCTGCCCCCGCTATCGCTGACCCCTGCATATTATTTTTAACCCCTAATCTGCCGCTCCGTACACCCCCGCCACCTACATTATCCCTATGTACCCCTAATCTGCTGCCCTAACATCGCCGACCCCTATATTATATTTATTAACCCCTAATCTGCTGCCCACAACGTCGCCTCCACCTAACTACACTTATTAACCCCTAATCTACCGACCGGACCTGAGCGCTACTATAATAAATGTATTAACCCCTAATCCCCCTCACTCCCGCCTCAATAACCCTATAATAAATAGTATTAACCCCTAATCTGCCCTCCCTAATATCGCCGACACCTAACTTCAAACATTAACCCCTAATCTGCCGACTGGAGCTCACCGCTATTCTAATAAATGTATTAACCCCTAAAGCTAAGTCTAACCCTAACACTAACACCCCCCTAAGTTAAATATAATTTAAATCTAACAAAATAAATTAACTCTTATTAAATAAATTAATCCTATTTAAAGATAAATACTTACCTGTAAAATAAACCCTAATATAGCTACAATATAAATAATAATTATATTATAGCTATTTTAGGATTAATATTTATTTTACAGGTAACTTTGTATTTATTTTAACCAGGTACAATAGCTATTAAATAGTTAAGAACTATTTAATAGCTAAAATAGTTAAAATAATTACAAAATTGCCTGTAAAATAAATCCTAACCTAAGTTACAATTAAACATAACACTACACTATCAATAAATAAATTAAATAAAATTCCTACAAATAAATACAATTAAATAAACTAGCTAAAGTACAAAAAATAAAAAAGAACTAAGTTACAAAAAATAAAAAAATATTTACAAACATTAGAAAAAAATTACAACAATTTTAAACTAATTACACCTACTCTAAGCCCGCTAATAAAATAACAAAGACCCCCAAAATAAAAAAATGCCCTCCCCTATTCTAAATTACAAAAGTTCAAAGCTCTTTTACCTTACCAGCCCTCAACAGGGCCCTTTGCGGGGCATGCCCCAAAGAATTCAGCTCTTTTGCCTGTAAAAAAAAACATACAATACACCCCCCCCAACATTACAACCCACCACCCACATACCCCTAATCTAACCCAAACCCCCCTTAAATAAACCTAACACTAAGCCCCTGAAGATCATCCTACCTTGTCTTCACCATGCCAGGTATCACCGATCGTTCCAGGCTCCGAAATCTTCATCCAAGCCCAAGCGGGGGCTAGACATCCATCATCCGACGGCTGAAGAAGTCCAGAAGAGGGTCCAAAGTCTTCATCCTATCCGGGAAGAAGAGTAGATCCGGACCGGCAACCATCTTCTTCCAAGCGGCATCTTCTATCTTCATCCGATGAGGACCGGCTCCATCTTGAAGACCTCCATCGCGGATCCATCCTTCTCCGACGACTTCCCGACGAATGACGGTTCCTTAAGGGACATCATCCAAGATGGCGTCCCTCGAATTCCGATTGGCTGATAGGATTCTATCAGCCAATCGGAATTAAGGTAGGAAAATTCTGATTGGCTGATGGAATCAGCCAATCAGAATCAAGTTCAATCCGATTGGCTGATCCGATCAGCCAACCAGATTGAGCTCGCATTCTATTGGCTGTTCCGATCAGCCAATAGAATGCAAGCTCAATCTGATTGGCTGATTGAATCAGCCAATCGGATTTAACTTGATTCTGATTGGCTGATTCCATCAGCCAATCAGAATTTTCCTACCTTAATTCCGATTGGCTGATAGAATCCTATCAGCCAATCGGAATTCGAGGGACGCCATCTTGGATGACGTCCCTTAAAGGAACCGTCATTCGTCGGGAAGTCGTCGGAGAAGAAGGATGGATCCGCGATGGAGGTCTTCAAGATGGAGCCTGTCCTCATCGGATGAAGATAGAAGATGCCGCTTGGAAGAAGATGGTTGCCGGTCTGGATCTACTCTTCTTCCCGGATAGGATGAAGACTTTGGACCCTCTTCTGGACTTCTTCAGCCGTCGGATGATGGATGTCTAGCCCCCGCTTGGGCTTGGATGAAGATTTCGGAGCCTGGAACGATCGGTGATACCTGGCATGGTGAAGACAAGGTAGGAAGATCTTCAGGGGCTTAGTGTTAGGTTTATTTAAGGGGGGTTTGGGTTAGATTAGGGGTATGTGGGTGGTGGGTTGTAATGTTGGGGGGGGTATTGTATGTTTTTTTTTACAGGCAAAAGATCTGAATTCTTTGGGGCATGCCCCGCAAAGGGCCCTGTTCAGGGCTGGTAAGGTAAAAAGCTTTGAACTTTTGTAATTTAGAATAGCGTAGGGCATTTTTTTATTTTGGGGGTCTTTGTTATTTTATTAGGGGGCTTAGAGTAGGTGTAATTAGTTTAAAATTGTTGTCATTTTTTTCTAATGTTTGTAAATATTTTTTTATTTTTTGTAACTTAGTTCTTTTTTATTTTTTGTACTTTAGTTAGTTTATTTAATTGTATTTATTTGTAGGAATTGTATTTAATTTATTTATTGATAGTGTAGTGTTAGGTTTAATTGTAGATAATTGTAGGTATTTTATTTAATTTATTTATTGATAGTGTAGTGTTAGGTTTAATTGTAACTTAGGTTAGGATTTATTTTACAGGTAATTTTGTAATTATTTTAACTATTTTAGCTATTAAATAGTTCTTAACTATTTAATAGCTATTGTACCTGGTTAAAATAAATACAAAGTTGCCTGTAAAATAAATACAAATCCTAAAATAGCTATAATATAATTATTATTTATATTGTAGCTATATTAGGGTTTATTTTACAAGTAAGTATTTAGCTTTAAATAGGAATAATTTATTTAATAAGAGTTAATTTATTTTGTTAGATTTAAATTATATTTAACTTAGGGGGGTGTTAGTGTTAGGGTTAGACTTAGCTTTAGGGGTTAATCCATTTATTACAGTAGCGGCGAGATTAGGTCGGCAGATTAGGGGTTAATAATTGAAGTTAGGTGTCGGCGATGTTAGGGAGGGCAGATTAGGGGTTAATACTATTTATTATAGGGTTTGTGAGGCGGGAGTGAGGCGGATTAGGGGTTAATAACTTTATTATAGTAGCGGTGAGATCCGCTCGGCAGATTAGGGGTTAATAAGTGGAGGCAGGTGGAGGCGACGTTGAGGGGGCAGAATTGGGGTTAATAAATATAATATAGGGGTCGGCGGTGTTAGGGGCAGCAGATTAGGGGTACATAGCTATAATGTAGGTGGCGGCGCTTTGCTGTCAGCAGATTAGGGGTTAATTATTGTAGGTAGCTGGCGGCGACGTTGTGGGGGGCAGGTTAGGGGTTAATAAATATAATATAGGGGTCGGCGGTGTTAGGGGCAGGAGATTAGGGGTACATAAGTATAACCTAGGTGGCGGTCGGCAGATTAGGGGTTAAAAAAATTTAATCGAGTGGCGGCGATGTGGGGGGACCTCGGTTTAGGGGTACATAGGTAGTTTATGGGTGTTAGTGTACTTTAGAGTACAGTAGTTAAGAGCTTTATGAACCTGCGTTAGCCCAGAAAGCTCTTAACTACTGACTTTTTTCTGCGGCTGGAGTTTTGTCGTTAGATTTCTAGCGCTCACTTCAGCCACGACTCTAAATACCGGAGTTAGAAAGATCCAATTGAAAAGATAGGATACGCAATTGACGTAAGGGGATCTGCGGTATGGAAAAGTCGCGGCTGAAAAGTGAGCGTTAGACCCTTTCCTGACTGACTCCAAATACCGGCGGTAGCCTAAAACCAGCGTTAGGAGCCTCTAACGCTGGTTTTCACGGCTACCGCCAAACTCTAAATCTAGGCCCTAGTGTTTGCGAGGCGGGAGTGCGGCGGTTTAGGGGTTAATATGTTTATTATAGTGGCGGCGACATTGGGGCGTCAGATTAGGGGTTAATAAGTATAATCTACACAAAAGGGATTTAAGTAAAGCTCTCCTAAGTAAATCTAATAATATAAACTATAGTGCAACCTAGAAAACTATATATTTGAAAAACAGAGAAAGAAAGAAGATTACACAAATAGGTGCAACCTCAAAGTCTAGGATACAAAGCACATATAGAAACAGGACCAGTAAATTCAATGCAAAAAAATATATTTAATTATACATAATAAACAGTAAATAAACAATTAAATGCATTCAATAACATCCATACACACACATACATACTTCATTAAAGGGGTACCCCAAATTCACAGCAAAAGATCTTTTGCTGTGAATTTGGGGTACCCCTTTTAATGAAGTATGTATGTGTTATTGAATGCATTTAATTGTTTATTTACTGTTTATTATGTATAATTAAATATATTTTTTTGCATTGAATTTACTGGTCCTGTTTCTATATGTGCTTTGTATCCTAGACTTTGAGGTTGCACCTATTTGTGTAATCTTCTTTCTTTCTCTGTTTTTCAAATTAATAAGTATAATGTAGGTGTCGGTGATGTCGGGGGCGGAAGATTAGGGGTTAATAAGTGTAAGATTAGGGGTGTTTAGACTCGGGGTTCATGTTACGGTGTTAGGTGTAAACATAAATTTTCTTTCCCCATAGGAATCAATGGGGCTGCGTTACGGAGCTTTACGCCGCTTTTTTTGCAGGTGTTAGACTTTTTTTCAGCCGGCTCTCCCCATTAATGGCTAGGGAAAATCATGCACGAGCACATACAACCAGCTCACCGCTGACTTAAAGGGTTAGAAATTTTTGCTTTGTTTTGTTAATGAAAAGAGCATTAACGATATAATCATGTTTAATAAAATAAAATTATCTTGTTCTTACCATAAAACGAAGCTTTTAAACCAATAAATATTATATATTTTCTTTCTTCCAAAACGTCATTAAAGACCGCCCTCTAATGTAGGCAGTGTTATGCGCTATTCAAAGCTAAGTCCTCCATCCAATGGAGCGACATCAATCAAATGCTTATTTAAATATTTAAATCAGTGTTCATTGTCACTATCAGCATGCGCATTATTCTTTGTGGGCAATCGCATGCGCAAATAAACTATCTAATATCGGCTGCCATCTTTATTGCTCCTCAAAAACGTCATAACAAAGCATCGTTTGCTGTCCAATTATTGTTCACTTCCGTTGGTTTCCTTAAAAATTTTGCTTGTGTCTTGCAAGGTCAACAATTTAATACATAGGTAATGGATTGCTATGTTATTCACCACTTTTAAAAAACGGATATCGATTTTAATTTTAACTGCTTCATTTGGTGTTTTTAATTTTAACATAAGTTGTATTGAAGTACAAATTTTATTGCTTGCATTGTATATTATTTAACAATTTCTATATCTTTATCCCTTTGAGTGCTAAGCACTAACCCACCTGGGTGCTAAGATTTTTCAATGCTTTTTTATTTTTTGAACAATTTTTTTTCCTTTTTTTTTCTTTTTTTCTTCTTTTTTCAGACCCCCAAGACTTACACTGTTGGAAAGGTTAGACGATTACCTTTCCAATGGTGGGTCTTGGGGGTCTGTAGCTACTTAGATGCATGAGATACAGGCTTCTAAGCAGCATGCCCCCTGCTCCTATACTTAACATTGTTAAGTATAAATAAAGTTGCGCGGTGACGTCATCACGTTATTGCGCGTGACGTCACCACGCAAAACGGGAAGCCCCAGCAATGCCTGTCACTCTACAGGCACGATCACTGGGGTAGGAGTGGGTGGGAGCCCCCAGATCTCCCTCAAGTTGGGAGAGTGCTAGTGACGGCTCTGAGCCGTCATTAGCACCAGAGTGGGAAACTCTGTGACGGCTCAGAGTCGTCATTAGCACTCAAAGGGTTGTACATCACTTATGTACTGCAAAATTATTTGTCTGCATTTCTCAAAATAAAGTTATTTTCCTTTTTTTAAAATAGATATATCGTTGTTGACTGTTTATTTTTAATTTATACATAATACATATCTCATGTTTAAGTACTTGTTATTTTGTGTCTCTGATTCAGTTTATTACACACAATTTCTAATGGTTCAAGGACAGAGTTATCATTCATAAAACATGATAAATGTATTTTTTCACCATATGGTTTCAGCTTTATGATTTTTTTTTTTCTGCTTCACAAGTGGGAAATTAGTTCTTGCTTTAGATAGAAAAAAAACATTGACATTCTCATGATGAATATAGTTATTACAATGCTGGATTAATTGTTATTATAAAATTTAAAAAATTGTCAACTGAAGCCCAACACCATGATATTCCCCTTATCTGACTTCCCAGCTTGGTTGAGATTCTTTCATTAGAATGCAATGTACGAAGCAGCGAAAGCTGCTCCGGAGCCCTTGTGGGGGCAGGTTCGCATATGCAAGCCTGCTTCCTGCAATGTAAGAAGCAGCGGTCATTAGACCGCTGCTTCCTACACCCTACGCCACCTCTTAGCTGGCGAAGCAAAATCACCGAGAGCACGCTTGCTCTCGGTGATTGACAGCCCCTTCAGTCGCGTGATTGAAGGGGCGGGCATTACACACTCCGATCAGTGTGTAATGATACATACGGGCAAGGGGATCAACAGATCCGCTGCCCGTGTGTAGCGAAGGCGGGCGGACAGCTTCGCGAGTTGAGAAGCTGTCCGCCCGCCATTTAGTACATGGCGCCCTTATTTTTTAGAGCAATGGTTTCTTCACCATTATTGTACCACACACATTTCTCATATTCAGTGTTTGGCCTCATACCTTCACCTACATGGTGTTTTGTGACTTAATGTGGTGTGCATGCCTTTGTCTTTTAGTTAACTTGTTTGGATGTCACTCTAAAAGTGTTACAAAGGAACAGAGTAGGGGTGACAGTGCTTTTTTTGTTATAATGTGTACCCACAATATAATATCTTCAAAAATAAAAAAAATAACATAAAGGACATTAAACACTGTAAATACATTGTACGTGTCCAACACTCCACAGAGATTTTAAAGATTAAATTATGTATATTGCTATATTGCTGGTGTATTAAATTTGCTATTTCTTTTAAGCAAAAATAAAATATTTTAATTTTTTGGCGCCTTTCTAGGGAGTGTGGCACAAAGCACAAGTTATACAAAAAATTAAGTGTAGTTTAATGTCCCTTTAAATCTCTAAGATGCCTTTTTTAATATAATTTTTATTGAGGTGATTAAACAAACAATACTGGCAAAACATATTTAAAATAACTAGCAACAATCATATTAAAGGTATAGTTTATTCAAAATTAAAATTTCATGATTCAGACAGAGCAGGAATTTTTAATCAACTTTCAAATTTACTCCTATTATCATTTTTTCTTCCTTCTCTTGGTATCTTTATTAGAATGTAAGCTTAGGAGCCGGACTATTTTTGGTTCAGAACCTGGATAGCACTTTCTTATTGGTGTCTAAATGTAGCCACTAATCAGCAAGCGTTACCCAGGTGCTGAACCAAACATGGGCCGGCTCCTAAGCTTACATTCTAATAAAGATACCAAAAGAAGGAGGAAAAATTGATAATAGGAGTAAATTAGAAAGTTGCTTAAAATTGCAAGCTCTATCTGAATCATTAAAGTTTAATTTTTACTAAACTATCCCTTTAATGATTACAGTGTAATTCAATACATCTAACAAGTGGACTTTCACCTCAAATATACAAATACAAATATAAGAAGCATCCACATAATGTAGTGAAAGATATAGAAGAATAATAACTTATAAATAATAGATGCCCCTCACGGACCCAAACAGTCAAGAACTATATCTTATGTGTAATTACTATGGATAAAAAAAATATTTGAATGCAGTATTCCCTTAAAGGACAAGTAAACACAGTAGATTTGCATAATCAACAAATGCAAGATAACAAGACAATACAATAGCACTTATTATAATTATTATTATTATTGGTTATTTGTAGAGCGCCAACAGATTCCGCAGCGCTATTAACAATGGTGGATTAAAAAAAAACAGTTATAGGGATCAAATGGGTAGAGGGCCCTGCCAAGAGTTGCCCTGTTGTAGTCAGCTCTTGAGAAGGTGATCAACAAACAGCTGGACTCTTAAGCTTACATGCTAGGGGGGTTCAGGGGATAGCAATGGAGTAGAGGAACTGGTATAAAGAAAGGTTAGCGTAGGTTGTATGAATCCCTAAACAGTAGAATCTTTAGGGAGCACTTGAAGCTTTTAAAAGTAGAGGAGAGTCTTGTGGAGCGAGGCAGAGAGTTCAACAAGATGGGAGCAAGTCTGGAGAAGTCCGGTAAACGGGAGTGTGATGAGGTGACAAGAGAGGAGGAGAGTAGGAGGTCGTGAGCAGAGCGAAGGGGATGGGAGGGAGAGTATCTGGAGACAAGGTCTGAGATATAGGGGGGAGCAGTGCAGTTGAGGGTTTTGTATGTCAGAGTGAGAATTTTGTGTTTGATCCTAGAGGCAAGAGGAAGCCAGTGAAGATATTGGCAGAGAGGTGCAGCGGATGAAGAGCGACTTGTAAGGAAGATGAGTCTGGCAGAGGCATTCATTAAGGATTGTAAAGGGGCTAGGCGGTAGGTGGGGAGACCAGAGAGGACAGAGTTGCAGTAATCGAGGCAGGAGAGGATGAGAGAGGGGATTAAAATCTTAGTTGTGTCTTGTGCAAGGAAGTGTCTAATTTTAGATATGTTTTTAAAGTGGAAGCTTCAGGCTTTATCCAAAGACTGAATGTGAGGAGTGAAAGAAAGATCGGAGTCAAAGGTGACCTCAAGACATCGGGCATGCGGGGTAGGGGTAATGATGGAGTTGTCGACAGTTAGAGAGAGATTGGGTGTGTAGAGTTTTGAAGAAGGGTGGAAAATAAGGAGCTCAGTTTTGGAGAAATTTAGCTTGAGGTAGTGAGAGGACATCCAGTTGGAGATGTGAGAAAGACAGTTAGTAACACGGGTTAGCAAGGAAGGTGAAAGGTCTGGTGCAGAGAAGTAGATTTGGGTGTCATCGCCATACAAATGATATTGTAAACCGTGGGACTTTATTAGGGAACCTAGTGATGATGTGTAGATTGAGAAGAGAAGGGGACCGAGGACAGAGCCTTGCGATATTCTGACAGAAAGTGGTGACAGGGCAGAGGAAGCCCCAGAGAAGGCTACACTACAGGTACGGTTTGACAGGTAGGAATAGAGCCACGAGAGGGCTGTGTCACATATGCAGAAGGATTGGAGGGTTTGGAGCAAGAGAGGGTGGTCAACAGTGTCAAAGACTGTGGACAGATCAATGAGAATAAGCAGAGAGAAGTGGCCTTTTGATTTTGCTGTAAGTAGGTCGTTGGTAACCTTAACAATTGCTGTTTCTGTGGAGTGATGGTGACGAAATCCAGATTGCAATGGGTCAAGGAGGGAGTTTATTGTAAGGAAATGGGATAGGCGTGCATAAGCTATTTTTTATAGAAGCTTTGATGCAAGAGGGAGGAGGGAAATAAGGCGGTAGTTGGATGGGGAGGTAGGATCAAGGGAAGGTTTTTTGAGGATAGGTGTGACCAGTGCATGTTTGATCAATAAGGGAAATATACCGGTGCTGAATGAGAGGTTGAAAGTGTGTGTGAGTATTTGGGTAAGGGTGGCAGAGAGGGAGGGGAGTAGCTGTGAGGGGATAGGGTCAAGGGGACAGGTAGTGAGGTGAGAGCGCAGTATAAGTGCCAAAACTTCTTCCTCAGTAACAGGGGAGAATGATCTAAGTTTAAAGTTATGTGGGTTTTGGTTGATAGAGAGCATTTGAGGGGGTCAGAGAATGTAATTATGTTGAGAGATGATTTCATTTATGATGGAGTTGATTTTGTTATTGAAGTGGTTGGCAAAGTCTTGAGCTGACAGAGAAGTTGTATTAGGAGGTGTGGGAGGGCGGAGAAGAGTATTGAAAGTGGAGAACAAACGTTTTGGGTTTGAAGAAAGATTAGAGATAAGAGTAGAGAAGTAGTGTTGCTTATGGAAAATAAGGGCAGAGTAGTATTCTGAACTTCAAATGAGTAGTAGTGTCTTTTATATAAAAATTCAAATTTATGTATATTTCCACTCCCCTTGTACCATGTGATAGCAATCAGCCAATCACAAATGCATATACTTATAGTCTGTGAATTCTTGCACATGCTCAGTATGGGCTGGTAACCCAAAAAATGTAAATCTAAAAACAAATGCACATTATTTTTTAATGTAAGTAAATCAGAAAGTTGTCACATATATGCCATCCTAGCGGTTAAAACAACTTTTTCCTTCTAATATTTTATAAATAATTTAACCACTATTGTACAAGTTGAATTTTAATCATTATAATGTAATTATTTTGATATACAATATGACCAATTGATTAAAAATTAAAATTTTATTAAATAAATTTAATATGGATAATATATAAATTTATTACCATACTTCATAAATTAAAATTACATTTTTACACACACAGATTGCTTTTGGACTATGATTTATGAAAGACCATAGTAAATGATTGCCCAAAATAAATGTATCTTTTCTGAAAGAGCTCCTGAGTACACCTATGCCCCCCATGCATAGGTTTGCCATGATTTTGTGAACATTACATTTTAATTTTTTTTTTTATTTTTTTTTTTTTTAGTTTTTAAATTCCTTTATTGAGATTTTTCCAAGATATACATAGAGAAACATAAAAAGAAACATTCAAATTGACATCAATTGCTACAGTAAATGAAAGTTTGTTACAGTTATACATTTAGACTCGTATCAGTAAGACTCAAGGTTAACTATTACTGTTGGACTAGGCGACACATGCCAATCAGCCGACACTCAAAATTGAAAGTTATCTATGGGTTAAAATAGTAGTGAAAATAACAATGACCTCCTCCTGATTATTATAGGTTAACCCTACTTTGTTAGTATGATTAAATTCTAGGTGTAGAGAAATTGCGTGAGAAGTTATTGTTCTGTGGTCAATTAATGAAAGTGTATAAGGGAGTAGATTGTTATTGAGTGTTTATATATTCTTCCCATAAGAATGTTATGTTATGAAATTCTTCTGCTCGTTTGGTGCTGGTGTAGTGGTAATTTTCCAGCTGGAGATAGTGCGTTACTTTAGATTTCCAAACTTCGGGGGATGGCAGGTTAGTTTTTTTCCAATTGAGTGGGATTAGTCTTTTTGCTGAATTGATCATGATCGCGAGGAGTGTTAGTTTTAATTTGCATGAGATTTTAGGGAATTTATTGAAGAGGAAAACCCAGGGTGTGAACGGGAGTGGTGTACCCATGACTTTTTCAATCTCTGGTCTGAGGGAGCGCCAAAAAGATGCTGCTATCGGGCAGGTCCACCAGATATGTGCAAAAGTGGCTGGCTCTTTACAATTTCTCCAGCACATGGTGGTTGTGTTGGGAAATAAGTGGTGTAGTCGAACCGGTGTGTAGTACCACCGACTTAGCAGTTTAATATTAATTTCCAACACCGAAATGGATGATGAGGCTTTTGTCATCTGGTGGAAAATGATAGTCCAGTCTGGTGGGTCTAGAGTGGTTCCTAAGTCCGTTTCCCATTTAGCTACGTATGTAGGGGGTGCCGAGTGGGACGCTTGTGATAGTGATTTGTATGTTAAGGATAGTATTCCTTTCTGTGGGTGAGTCTGAAAGCATATTGTTTCAAAATTCGAGAGTTGCCTTTTAAATTGAGACCTGGAAGGATGTGTCAATAGGTAATGTTTCAATTGTGTGTAAGTGTACCAATTTTGGAAGTGCATCCCGAGAATATCACAAGTTGCTTGTTGTGGTTGAATGTCTCTATCTTTATATAAAAGGTGGTGTGGGACTGAGCTTTGTAGAGAGGGGGTGGAATGGGTTGTGTTAGTTGTCTTTATCAAAAATGAAAACGGTGTATTTTTGCTGACTGGTGTCAGGGGGGAGTATGTGGTGGAGACGGTGGGGTATTTCTTAAGTATTTTGTCCCATTGTCTAAAGGTTTCGTACACTAGCCTTGGGGTTGTATGTAGTAATTTTCGTTGGGCATTTGGAATCCAGCAATTCCCGCACAGGTAGTGCTTATCAGATAGTGATTGCTCTAGTTGGATCCATTCATTCTTCATGTTGTGTTTGCACCAATTGGCAATTCGCGTAAGAAAAACTGCCTGTCTATAGCGCAGTAGATTTGGGGCACCGATCCCTCCTAATTCTTTTGGGCGATATAAAGTGGAAGTGGCAATACGGGGTCTTTTGTGCGACCATATGAAGCAGTTTATTTGTTTTTGCAGGGAGAATAATAGGTGTTTTGGGAGAGGGACTGGGAGAGTTTGCAGATAATATAGGATTTTAGGTAAAATAATCATTTTGATAGAGTTGATTTTCCCTAGCCAGGAGAGAGGTTTACAGTTCCATGAGCTGAGGGTGGTTTGAGTAGTTAGATTAAGGGCTTTATAGTTTAGGGAAATTATGGTTTCTATAGATGGTGATACATTTTAATTTTTTAAATTGGATTTTAATTTATTAAAATTGATAACATTTCTTATGAGAGGCCTATCATTATTTTTGAGCCTATTAAATACCACATTTATAGCTATTCACATGAAAGTTTATATTATTGCAATGTTGACACCCCAAGGTGTAGTATAATTATTGTTTTCATGCCATTGAAGCATTCGTTTTAGCCAATAAAATTGTAGAATGTGTATGGTCTTAATTTTCACATTTTTATTTTTACACACACATTGCTTTTGGAGTGTGATTTAGTATAGAAATTAATAAGTTAATCGTTAAAAAAACACAAAGGTTGTTTTATGCAAGAACCCGTGAGTACACCCATATTTTCCATGCACAGGTTTGATAGTGGTTTAAACTAAACTACATAATTTTTTGGATAAATTATAAAAAATAGAACAGTGAAATTTAAAAATCGTGTACAGTAAAATGAAAAAAAAAAAAAAATCATCTGTGAATGCAAATACCCCACCAAAAAAAATAAAAAAATTAAAATTAATAAAATTAAATTTAAAATTGTGTGTGATACCGCTTAAAGCAACACCCAAAGCAGAGTCCAGGTTGCCCAGTTCAATCAGTACGGTAAAAGGTGTTTTCCCTTTGCTAACCCCACTTGGTACAGACTCTGCATTTCTTCTGCATATTCTTCTTCAACACAGTATGTGGTGTTTAAAAAAATAAAATGTGTAGCACCAACTCTGCTCTCTCCCATCACCTCCTGGGGAGCAGGTGCATTGTGTTAAAAAAATGGTTGTGGTTAAAAAAAAAAAAGCTTGTGGGTTGTAATCTGCATTAATTAAATTGCACACTTTTTTAACATGCCTTTGTCTTCTGCATAATTAGGTAGGCAGGGCCGTCTTTAATATTGACTGGAACCTGGTCAAAAAATTTCTTGGGCCCCACCCCCACCCCATGCAATTTTGCTCACTACCTCAACATCCCAAAAAACAACTAAATCAATTTATTTTATAATTGTTTTCAAAATTATTAGCCCAGCAGTGGATCATCCACTGCTGGGCTAATCATTAAAAAAAAAGAAAGAAATAAATTGCAATATGTGAAACTGGACCTAAGCAGTATTAATAAGTAAATAAATATATAAATTCATACACTGTGGATTTATTTAATATTATTTTGAATGTGATTCTGGTGTGAGGTTAGTTGGTTAAAGAGATTTAGGGCAGCCAACTTGTGAAAAGCAAGTTAAAGACTGAGGAGGAAGCATGGAGGTGCAGACAAATATCAGTTTACTGACTGGAACAGCAGAACTTCTATGGGAAGCTGTAAAATCTGAGACAGAGAGAAAAAACAGAATTTATGCTTACCTGATAAATTACTTTCTCTTGCGGTGTATCCAGTCCACGGATTCATCCTTACTTGTGGGATATTCTCATTCCCTACAGGAAGTGGCAAAGAGAGCACACAGCAGAGCTGTCCATATAGCTCCCCCTCTGGCTCCGCCCCCCAGTCATTCGACCGACGGATAGGAGAAAAAGGAGAAACCATAGGGTGCAGTGGGGACTGTAGTTTAAACAAGAAATTTTAACCTGACTTAATTGTTAGGGCGTGCCGTGGACTGGATACACCGCAAGAGAAAGTAATTTATCAGGTAAGCATAAATTCTGTTTTCTCTTGCAAGGTGTATCCAGTCCACGGATTCATCCTTACTTGTGGGATACCAATACCAAAGCTTTAGGACACGGATGAAGGGAGGGAACAAGACAGGTAACCTAAACGGAAGGTACTACTGCTTGCAAAACCTTTCTCCCAAAAATAGCCTCCGAAGAAGCAAAAGTATAGAATTTGTAAAACTTGGCAAAAGTATGCAGTGAAGACCAAGTCGCTGCCTTACAAATCTGTTCAACAGAAGCCTCATTCTTGAAGGCCCAAGTGGAAGCCACAGCTCTGGTGGAATGAGCTGTAATTCGTTCAGGAGGCTGCTGCCCAGCAGCCTCATAAGCCAATCGGATGATGCTTTTCAACCAGAAGGAAAGAGAGGTAGCCATCGCTTTCTGACCTCTCCTCTTACCAGAATAGACAACAAACAAAGATGATGTTTGTCTGAAATCCTTAGTTGCTTGTAAATAGAATTTCAAAGCACGAACCACATCAAGATTGTGTAAAAGCTGTTCCTTCTTAGAAGCTGGATTAGGACACAGGGAAGGAACAATGATTTCCTGGTTAATGTTCTTATTAGAAACAACTTTAGGAAGAAAACCAGGTTTGGTACGCAAAACTACCTTATCTGCACGGAACACCAGATAGGGTGAATTACACTGCAAAGCAGACAATTCTGAAACTCTTCGAGCAGAAGATATAGCTACCAAAAACAAAACTTTCCAAGATAATAACTTAATATCTATGGAATGTAACGGTTCAAACGGAACCCCTTGAAGAACTGAAAGAACTAAATTTAGACTCCATGGAGGAGCCACAGGTTTATAGACAGGCTTGGTTCTGACTAACGCCTGTACAAACGCTTGAACATCTGGTACTTCTGCCAGACGCTTGTGTAAAAGGATAGACAGAGCGGATATCTGCCCCTTTAAGGAACTAGCTGATTAACCTTTCTCCAATCCTTCTTGGAGAAAAGACAATATCCTTGGAATCCTAATCTTACTCCATGAGTAACCCTTGGATTCACACTAACAAAGATATTTCCGCCATATCTTATGGTAAATTTTCCTGGTGACAGGTTTTCTAGCTTGGATTAGAGTATCTATGACTGATTCAGAGAACCCACGCTTGGATAGAATTAAGCGTTCAATCTCCAAGCAGTCAGCTGCAGATAAACTAGATTTGGATGCTTGAATGGACCCTGTATTAGAAGATCCTGCCTCATTGGCAGTGTCCATGGTGGGACAGATGACATCTCCACTAGGTCTGCATACCAAGTCCTGCGTGGCCACGCAGGCGCTATCAGAATTACAGAGGCCTTCTCCTGTTTGATTCTGGGTACCAGCCAAGGGAGAAGGGGAAACGGTGGAAAGACATAGGCCAGATTGAAGGACCAAGGCGCTACTAGAGCATCTATCAATGCCGCCTTGGGGTCCCTGGACCTGGATCCGTAAAGAGGAAGTTTGATGTTCTGACGGGACGCCATCAGATCCAACTCTGGAATGCCCCATAGCTGAGTCAGCTGAGCAAATACCTCCGGGTGGAGTTCCCACTCCCCCGGGTGAAAAGTCTGAGTGTCAGACATGTTTAACAGATTAGTATTATACACAAGCAGGCTTGGAAAAAAAATACTTTATCCAATAAAAAATACAATTTGCAATAAATGGTACTGTGCCTTTAAGATAATAAAAGCGCACACAATTTTACAAAACGGTGAAAAATTAACCAAATCTCTTGAAATTTTTACACTATGTGCCTAATGCTTCGATATGATTGCACAGCAAGTTTCAGCCTGATTAACCCTTTAATGCCTAAACCGGAGCCGCCTAAAGAAAACAACCGGTTAATAAACTACAGCACCTTGCCACAGCAGCCTGCTTTGGCCCTACCTTCCCTTAAGGATTGGATTTGAGAAAATCAAGCCTCCTGAAGTCCTCAAGCAGTCTCTGGACCCATGTGAAGCAGCATGCAAGGAAATCTGTCAGAATAAACTGCGCAACTGAGGCGCGAAATTAGGCCCCTCCCACTCCACTCCGGAGCTGTGGGGCCTTCAGAACCCCATTTAGGTGACTAAAAATAATGCCATGTGGAATAAAACCCCAATAAACACACCAAAAGTGCTTAAAAGTGTCAATAAAGAGTATTTTTCTAAATAAAATAATCGATTGCCCTGCTAAAGTGATAACCAGTCTATTGAGCCCACTTAAATAAGCCTCTAGTTCTATACTAAGTTTCAGAACATGGCTTGCCCTTCCCACATGGGGAATCTTGTCAGTCTTCTAGCATTATCTTGTCTTGACTAGAAAAAAGATGACTGAAACATACCTCAAAGCAGTTAAGCCTGCAAACTGTTCCCCCCAACTGAAGTTTTCTGGTACTCCTCAGTCCTGTGTGGGAACAGCAGTGGATTTTAGTTACAACATGCTAAAATCATTTTCCTCTCAGCAGAATTCTTCATCACATTTCTGCCAGAGAGTAAATAGCACAAACCGGTACTATTTAAAAATAACAAACTTTTGATTGAAGATATAAAAACTACAAATCTAACACCACATTCACTTTACCCTCCCGTGGAGATGCTACTTGTTAGAGCGGCAAAGAGAATGACTGGGGGGCGGAGCCAGAGGGGGAGCTATATGGACAGCTCTGCTGTGTGCTCTCTTTGCCACTTCCTGTAGGGAATGAGAATATCCCACAAGTAAGGATGAATCCGTGGACTGGATACACCTTGCAAGAGAAAAATAACTATAAAAATAAACCTTACATTAATGTGTGAAGTATCTGCATGACACTATACATCAGCAACAGCAGCACATGTCACTTCTTTGCTAGGAACAAGTTCCCTCTCACCCTGCACTAGACAATGCTGCATGGGGAGGGTCATGTGTGCACTCACTTATTATTCCCACTGACACCTTTCTACAAAGCACTGTTCCCCTAACAAACTTCAGTTAGTTGTTGATCCTAGGGCCACAGCAGAAAGAGCAGGGCTAAGGGGACTAGAAGACTGGATGCTGTCTGCCCAAGGCTGCATGGATACAGTGTGAGATGTGTCATACAGCCTCAAGACTGAAGAGAGCAGTGTATGTAGCTGCACATATCCTCAAATCCTCATCTGCCTGCCGCTCCAGCTTTCTGCTGCATGCGCCTACAGTCAGCCCTACCCAGAAACAATCCCCACCACCAGAGCAGTTACCTGGTAACAGTGGTAACCTCAGTAGGACCTTTTCTGATGCAGTGGGAATGGCTGGATGCCAAGTTAGGGCCTTGCATTCAGTGCTGCACAATGCACATCTAAAACAGCATATGGCAATAGCTTGGCATGTCACATGACACTGGAACGGTCTGGCACAATTTTTATTTTTTTAAAAAGAAGCAGAGTACTTTTGACTGTGACAGTATTATGATTGAATGTGTGTGTTCCCCATGTCACATCAGCAGTCTGTTATGAACCATAAAAAAATAAAAAATAATTATATATATATATTTTTTTTAGTACTCTTTGGCCCCTCAACAGAGAATGGGCCCTGGGCAGCTGCCCCTTTTGTCCTGTGTTAAAGACGGCCCTGTAGGGAGGGCTGCATTAGATAATCTGCTATATCAACCTCACCCATATTCCTGTAATAGGCCTTTATGCACACTGGCTTCATTGTGCTCTCGGCTCTGCCATGTATAGAGACCTCCACAGTCCTCTCTGTGTGGATAGTGGTAATAAGGTGTACATCTTTTTTGTCTTTGTACTTAACTGCCAAAATCTCCTCTTGGCGCATAGATGAGGTCTACCCCTTTCGTAGCCGGGTGCGTGAAAGTTGTCTTGATGAACCTGTGTGGTTCTTTCAAATTGAAAAAATATATATAATGTATCAAACAATAGAGTAGCTTTAACAAAAGTAATATTTTATAAAAATTGTTTACATACAAAAGGTACCCTTTGATCATTATGGTGAATATCATGTCCCAGACAATATTTACAGGAGTTCCCATATGTTCTGTGCAGCCTGGAGGGTCAAGGTGGATATCCTTTCCCTCGTACACCGGAAAGGCCTGAGTATACCCACTCTTGCTCTCACAGAGCTTATACACCTAAACTCCATACCTGGAGCCCTTTGAAGGAATATACTGATTGAATCCAAGCCTTCACTTACATTTCATCAGTGATTCATACACGCATATATTCCTTCCAGTTGTATAAGTCTCTGCAAACCTGGCAGTAAAGTGGATAATCATTGTGTGTATTTTATACATACTGTCACAATGTTGATCCTCCAAAGGGGGGCACAGGCTGTTGTTGCTGAAGTGCATGAAATGCAGAATCATTTCATAACTCTTCCTCAACATACTCTGTGTGAAAATGGGGGTATAGCAAATGGTGCTACTTCTCCAGTAGCAGCGGATGTAGATTTTATTTATGATGCCCATTAGCATAGTCAATGCCCATACTTTTTTTAAATAATGAACAATGATTGTGTATAATTGCTGCTTTTAAAAAAAAAATTAATTTGCAGCACGGAACTGATGGTCATATAAATTATTTTTTTTAAAAATGTTCCACAATATATAATCGTAAAAAAAAACTTGCAATTAACTATTTGTGGCTAAATCATGCAACATGGAAATGAATTACATAATTTGCTGTGAAGGGTGGGATATCTGTACTTTGGTGATGAGGCGTTAACCACTCTCCAGCAGCAATGTCAGCTTGAGCAACACGTCTCCTTCTGGCAGGGTAGCTTGCAGGGTGGTAAACAGTCACAGATACATCACTATCAGTTAAGACAGTATCTAATGATGTATCTGAGCATATGTCATGATCAAAATTGAGGTATGCATCATACATAGAGGTGTAAGGAAGGCATATGCCTCATCATCACTATATGTTCTCTACGACACAATTTTTTATTTTTATCTGTCATTTTTCAAAAAATAATTAATAAATTAACACAATATTTAAATTAAATAAATGGCTCTAAAAAGTGCCTTTGGGGTATAAAAAAATAAAATAAATTAAGACATGAACAGCAGCCAATCGGTTTCAACAGTCCTGAGGTCATGAACTCTTTTACTGTGATCTCATGAGATTTCACATAACTACCATGAGATTTCATAGTAAACTTCCTTAAAATGAATAGGGAAATAAGATGAGTGTGCACGAAAGCTCACTCCCTTAGCTGTCCCGAGACAGACATACTGATTTGCTGCTTAGAAGTCCTTTACAATGGGATGTGGCTACTGATGGAATTTTTATTAAGAATATCTTTCTGGTTTACATAGAGATGTTCATGTGATATTTTATAGACAATTTTTTACAGCTATGCTGCATCACTTTCAAGTGTTTCAATATTTGGCTATCATGGCCCTTTAATAACATATGTTTCCTGCTGTTTACATAAAAGACTAAAGGCTCAAAATAAACACTCCTAATCAACCTACATATGGAGCATGAAAATTAATACGCATATTTTTTAATACAATTTTTTTTAAAAATGTCGATTTTTTTGAAATATATTTTATATGAATCTATTTTTTATGTTTATTGGGTAATCAATTTTTTTTTGTAGAATAATAATTATGTCTTCAGAAACGAGTGACAATATTGAACAGGATGAGGTGGAGGGTCAATCATTAGAATTAGTAAGACTGGAAAGAGAAATGAATTCAATAGTTTTTATATTATTGTTTAATCACTATCGCCTAGATTTAGAGTTCTGCGTTAGCCGTCCAAAATAGCGTTAGGGGTCCTAACGCTGGTTTTGGCCACCCGCTGGTAATTAGAGTCAGTCAGGAAAGGGTCTAACGCTCACTTTCCAGCCGCGACTTTTCCATACCGCAGATCCCCTTACGTCAATTGCGTATCCTATCTTTTCAATGGGATCTTTCTAACGCCGGTATTTATAGTCTTGGCTGAAGTGAGCGTTAGAACTCTAACGACAAAACTCCAGCCGCAGAAAAAAGTCAGGAGTTAAGAGCTTTATGGGCTAACGCCGGTTCATAAAGCTCTTAACTACTGTGCTCTAAAGTACACTAACACCCATAAACTACCTATATACCCCTAAACCGAGGTCCCCCACATCTCCGCCACTATAATTACATTTTTTTAACTCCTAATCTGCCGACTGCACACCGCCACAACCTACATTATCCCTATGTACCCCTAATCTGCTGCCCCTAACATCGCCGACACCTACATAATATTTATTATCCCCTAATCTGCCCCCCCCCCAACGTCGCCGCTACCTACCTACACTTATTAACCCCTTATCTGCCGACCGGACCTCACCGCCACTATAATAAATGTATTAACCCCTAAACCGCCTCACTCCCGCCTCAAAAACCCTATAATAAATAGTATTAACCCCTAATCTGCCCTCCCTAACATCGCTGACACCTAACTTCAAGTATTAACCCCTAATCTGCCGACCGGACCTCCCCGCTACTATAATAAATGTATTAACCCCTAAAGCTAAGTCTAACCCTAACCCTAACACCCCCCTAAATTAAATATAATTTAAATCTAACGAAATAAAATAAATCTTATTAAATAAATTATTCCTATTTAAAGCTAAATACTTACCTGTAAAATAAACCCTAATATAGCTACAATATAAATAATAATTACATTGTAGCTATTTTAGGATTAATATTTATTTTACAGGCAACTTTGTATTTATTTAAACCAGTTACAATAGCTATTAAATAGTTAATAACTATTTAATAGCTACCTAGTTAAAATAATTACAAAATTACCAGTAAAATAAATCCTAACCTAAGTTACAATTAAACCTAACACTACACTATCAATAAATTAATTAAATAAACTACCTACAATTATCTACAATTAAATCAACTAAACTAAATTACAAAAAAACAAACACTAAATTACAAAAAATAAAAAAAGATTACAAGAATTTTAAACTAATTACACCTACTCTAAGCCCCCTAAAAAAATAACAAAGCCCTCCAAAATAAAAAAAATGCCCTACCCTATTCTAAAATAAAAAGTTTACAGCTCTTTTACCTTACCATCCCTTAAAAGGGCCTTTTGCGGGGCATGCCCCAAAGAATTCAGCTCTTTTGCCTGTAAAAAAACATACAATACCCCCCCAACATTACAACCCACATAACCCTAATCTAACCCAAACCCCCCTTAAAAAACCTAACACTAAGCCCCTGAAGATCTCCCTACCTTATCTTCACCACGCCGGGTATCACCGATCCGTCCAGAAGAGGCTCCAAAGTCTTCATCCTATCCGGCAAGAAGAGGTCCAGAAGAGGCTCCAAAGTCTTCATCCTATCTGGCAAGAAGAGGACATCCGGACCGGCAAACATCTTCATCCAAGCGGCATCTATCTTCATCCATCTGACGAGGAGTGGCTCCATCTTCAAGACCTCCGGCGCGGAACATCCTCTTCTCCCGATGACTAGACGATGAATGAAGGTTCCTTTAAGGGACGTCATCCAAGATGGCATCCCTCGAATTCCGATTGGCTGATAGGATTCTATCAGCCAATCGGAATTCGAGGGACGCCATCTTGGATGACGTCCCTTAAAGGAACCTTCATTCATCGTCTAGTCGTCGGGAGAAGAGGATGTTACGTGCCGGAAGTCTTGAAGATGGAGCCGCTCCTCATCGGATGGATGAAGATAGAAGATGCCGCTTGGATGAAGATGTTTGCCGGTCCGGATGTCCTCTTCTTGCCGGATAGGATGAAGACTTCGGAGCCTCTTCTAGACCTCTTCTTCCCGGATAGGATGAAAACTTCTGAGCCTCTTCTGGACGGATCGGTGATACCCGGCATGGTGAAGATAAGGTAGGGAGATCTTCAGGGACTTAGTGTTAGGTTTTTTAAGGGGGGTTTGGGTTAGATTAGGGGTATGTGGGTGGTGGGTAGTGATGTCGCAAACCTAAAATTTTGCATTCGCGAACTGCGAACGCGAACTTCCGCAAAAGTTCGCGAACTGGCGAACCGGGCGAACCGGCCATAGACTTTAATAGGCAGGCAAATTTTAAAACCCACAGGGACTCTTTCTGGCCACAAAAGTGATGGAAAAGTTGTTTCAAGGGGACTAACACCTGGACTGTGGTATGCCGGAGGGGGATCCATGGCAAACTATCATGGAAAATTACATAGTTGATGCAGAGTCTGGTTTTAATCCATAAAGGGCATAAATCACCTAACATTCTTAAATTGTTTGGAATAACGTGCTTTAAAACATCAGGTATGATGTTGTATCGTTCAGGTAGTGTAAGGGTTTTTTTTTTTTTAAATGTACACTACTGTTTTAGCAGATATGATTTGCACTGGTGTGACACTGTGCCCTGGCAGGACCTGGAACGCACACGTGTGAGGGAAACTGACTGCTATTATTTCACAGTAAAAAAAAGGTTGTTTTTTTTTTAAAATGTATGTACACTACTGTTTTAGTAGATATGACTTGCACTGGTGTGACACTGTGCCCTGGCAGGACCTGGAGCGCACACATGTGAGGGAAACTGACTGCTATTATTTCACAGTAAAAAAAAAGGTTGTTTTTTTTTTTAAAATGTATGTACATTACTGTTTTAGTAGATATGACTTGCACTGGTGTGACACTGTGCCCTGGCAGGACCTGGAGCGCACACGTGGGAGGGAAACTGACTGCTATTATTTCACAATAAAAAAGGGTTGTTTTTTTTAAATGTATGTACACTACTGTTTTAGCAGATATGACTTGCACTGGTGTGACACTGTGCCCTGGCAGGACCTGGAATGCACACGTGTGAAGGAAACCGACTGCTATTATTTCACAGTAAAAAAAAGGTTGTTTTTTTTTTAAAATGTACACTACTGTTTTAGCAGATATGACTTGCACTGGTGTCACACTGTGCCCTGGCAGGACCTGAAATGCACACGTGTGAAGGAAACTGACTGCTATTATTTCAAATTAAAAAAAGGTTGTTGTTTTTTTTTTTAAATGTACACTACTGTTTTAGCAGATATGACTTGCACTGGTGTGACACTGTGCCCTGGCAGGACCTGGAACGTACACGTGTGAGGGAAACTGACTGCTATTATTTCACAATAAAAAAGGGTTGTTTTTTTTAAATGTACACTACTGTTTCAGCAGATATCACTTGCACTGGTGACACACTGTGCCCTGGCAGGACCTGAAACGCACACGTGTGAAGGAAACTGACTGCTATTATTTCAAATTAAAAAAAGGTTGTTGTTTTTTTTTAAAATGTACACTACTGTTTTAGCAGATATGACTTGCACTGGTGTCACACTGTGCCCTGGCAGGACCTCAAACGCACACGTGTGAAGGATAATGACTGCTATTATTTCAAATTTAAAAAAGTTTTTATTTTTATTTTAAATGTACACTACTTTTTTTAGCAGATATGACTTGCACTGGTGTCACACTGTGCCCTGGCAGGACCTCAAACGCACACGTGTGAAGGAAAATGACTGCTATTATTTCAAATTAAAAAAAGTTTTTTGTTTTTTTTAAATGTACACTACTGTTACACCAGATATGAGTGGTGGCACTGGGCAAGTGGGCACCGTATACGCTGTGAGCCTGAGCTGGCAGGCAGGCTGTAATTAGATTACACAGGGAAAAAAAAAAGCAGACTGATGTTCTAGC
Organism: Bombina bombina; assembly: GCF_027579735.1. Classification (NCBI taxonomy): domain Eukaryota; kingdom Metazoa; phylum Chordata; class Amphibia; order Anura; family Bombinatoridae; genus Bombina; species Bombina bombina. Next base: position 184,333,860 of record NC_069508.1, on the reverse strand, counting down.
CCTAAAAAGGGCTTTTTGTGGTGCTGTCCTTACAGCAGAGATCAGATGAGTCCTTCAGGACTGTAGTGGACACTGAATACACTAGCCTAGCTATCGATTTCCCTATTAAATCAGCAGCAGCTACACTGTCCCTCTTCTCACTAAGAATGCAGGCTCCGAATTAATCTAAAATGGATGCTGTCCAGGAGGTGGGAGGGTCTGGGAGGGAGTGTCTGCTGCTGATTGGCTGGAATGTGTCTTGTGACTGTGAGCTACAGGGTCAAAGTTTACTCAATGATGACGAATAGGGGGTGGATCGAACATCGCATATGTTCGCCGTCCGCTGCAAACGCGAACATGCTATGTTCGCTGCAAGCTATTCGCGGCAGAACTGTTCGTGACATCACTAGTGGTGGGTTGTAATGTTGGGGGGATATTGTAGGTTTTTTTTACAGGCAAAAGAGCTGAATTCTTTGGGGCATGCCCCGCAAAAGGCCCTTTTAAGGGCTGGTAAGGTAAAAGAGCTGTAAACTTTTTATTTTAGAATAGGGTAGGGCATTTTTTTATTTTGGGGGGCTTTGTTATTTTTTTAGGGGGCTTAGAGTAGGTGTAATTAGTTTAAAATTCTTGTAATCTTTTTTTATTTTTTGCAATTTAGTTGTTTTTTTTGTAATTTAGTGTTTGGTTTTTTTTGTAATTTAGTTTAGTTGATTTAATTGTAGATAATTGTAGGTAGTTTATTTAATTAATTTATTGATAGTGTAGTGTTAGGTTTAATTGTCACTTAGGTTAGGATTTATTTTACTGGTAATTTTGTAATTATTTTAACTAGGTAGCTATTAAATAGTTATTAACTATTTAATAGCTATTGTACCTGGTTAAAATATATACAAAGTTGCCTGTAAAATAAATATTAATCCTAAAATAGCTACAATGTAATTATTAGTTATAATGTAACCATATTAGGGTTTATTTTACAGGTAAGTATTTAGCTTTAAATAGGATTAATTTATTTAATAAAATTTATTTTATTTCGTTAGATTTAAATTATATTTAACTTAGGGGGGTGTTAGGGTTAGGGTTAGACTTAGCTTTAGGGGTTAATACATTAAGAATAGTAGCGGCGCGGTCCGGTTGGCAGTTTAGGGGTTAATACTTGAAGTTAGGTGTCAGCAATGTTAGGGAGGGCAGATTAGGGGTTAATAATATTTATTATAGGGTTTTTGAGGCGGGAGTGAGGCGGTTTAGGGGTTAATACATTTATTATAGTGGCGGCGAGGTCAGGTCGGCAGATTAGGGGTTAATAAGTGTAGGTAGGTAGCGGCGAAGTTGGGTGGGCCGATTAGAGGTTAATAAATATAATATAGGGGTTGGCGATGTTAGGGGCAGCAGATTAGGGGCACATAACTATAATGTAGGTTGCGGCGGTGTACGGAGCAGCAGATTAGGGGTTAAAAGTGCAATGCAGGGGTCAGCGATAGCGGGGGCAGCAGATTAGGAGTTAATAAGTGTAAGGTTAGGGGTGTTTAGACTCGGGGTACATGTTAGGGTGTTAGGTGCAGACTTAGGAAATGTTTCCCCATAGGAAACAATGGGGCTGCGTTAGGAGCTGAACGCTGCTTTTTTGAAGGTGTTAGGTTTTTTTCAGCTCAAACTGCCCCATTGTTTCCTATGGGGGAATCGTGCACAAGCACGTTTTTGAAGCTGGCCGCGTCCGTAAGCAACGCTGGTATTGAGGGTTGAAGTGGCGGTAAATATGCCTGTATGCTCCCTTTTTGGAGCCTAACGCAGCCTTTCAGAGAACTCTCAATACCAGCGTTGTTTAAAAGGTGCGGGGGGGAAAACCATGCGTAGCTAACGCACCCCTTCTAACACAAAACTCTAAATCTAGGCGTATATTTTTAAATATTTATTTTTTATTATTATTTTTATATTATTTTTTAAGAGAGAAGAATTTGAAGCTGAACGCCACAGTTGTCCATTACCAATAGATCCATCACAGATTCACTTGTGGGAACCAATAATTGAATCGAGTCAAACACAGTCTGTGTGTTCAGAAAGTGATAGCAGTCAATCTGATGTGTCCGATCGAGTTGGAAAAACAGACTGGTGTCAATGTACAAACTGTTTGGTTATGCCTACTAACATTGAATCGCTTTGTTGCCTGGAAATACCTAATATTGAGCCCTTGATGAACGAAGACATGTCTTGTATCTGTGAGCATGACTATGTTAATCGTTTGCAAGATCGTGAACATCTTATTGATTTACATCGATATAGGGCAGCTGACCGAAGAACACATCAGAGGCCTATAAATCAACTTCAAGAGAGGTAAATTATTTATATATTATACATATTTATTATATATATATATATATATATATATATATATACATACCAAGTAACGGATAAGCACTGTTTAACCCCAGGTTGAGGTAAGCATATACCCGGGTGCATGTGTCAGATATAAACAGTCCATAGCAAAGACAGCACTCACTAGATATAAGTAAAAATTAACTGTTATTTAAAAAAATTGAAAGCATATTTCAATGACGTTTCGGTGTCCACAGACACCTTTGTCAAATGGCATCACCCAGCTTGAGGACCGTTGTATAATCATGACATCCGGGAGGCAGGATTATACAACAGTCCTCAAGCTTGGTGATGCCATTTTCCAAAGGTGTCTGTGGACACCGAAACGTCATAGGACTACGCTTTTAACTTTATTTCAATAAAAAATTTTTTTTAATTAAATCCATTGAGTGTTGTCTTTGCTATGTAATATATATATATATATATATATATATATATATATATATATATATGAAATTATTGTAGTGTTGTCAGCACAAAGTTGATTAAAATTTAATTCTCTGATTTTTAAAAATCAAAAAAATTTCAACAATTTCAACAATTAAAAGATTTCAACAATTATTTTTTTTATTTTTTTTAGTGATTTTCGTAAAATTGCATATCGTGCATTCACATTATGGGTACATGGTCGTCTTGGTCCTTCAAATCATAGACCAATACCGTCTTGTGTAGTAAATACTATTAGGAGACAATACCCTGCTCCAGACCAAGTATAATTGGGATTTTACACAGTGGACTGTGATGGCCCTGCATCAGAAATGTTTTTTGACTAATAAAAATGATAATTATAATTTTTCTTTGAGAAAATAAAAATGTTAATGTTTTTAATAACATTTTATTTTTAATAATTAAAAAAAATGTTTTGAATGGTTTATTTATTTATTTATATTATTTAAAAATTTTAATTTTTATTTTAAAATTTAAATTTAAAAAATTTTATTTTCCAAAAAGAAAGAATTATAATATTACTGTATGTAAACATATAAAAATAAAAAAAAAGTTTGATTAAAAAATTCTGTTACCTCTATTTTTTCTATTATATATACACACACACACACATTTATAATTATTGATTGTTTAGAAATCATTTATGTCTACAACACAAATTAAGCATTTTGACATACAATAGTAAACTAATAATTAAATGCTCTTTATACTAAATTCAAAAATTTACTATTGAAACTCAATACTCTACCGACCCAATACCTGCAGTCTATCTCTCTTACAATATATAATAAATAGATATTCAAGGCTGTTATTTCTTACACATCAATACTCATCTGCCACTCCTCTATGTGACAGCCCCTTCACTGACTTACTATAACTAAATTACTATATATATATATATATATATATATATATATATATATATATATATATATATATATATATATATACATACACTGTACCTACCAATAATTTTTCTATACTAATGCCCTCCTTTTATCCACCTTTCTTGTTAGTTCTTCACATTACATGTTACAAAACTTAAATACATTTTTTTACACTCTGTACCTCTCTCTACACAACTTTCAACTTTTTTAAACAATGAATAAGCGCACCTTAAAGATTATATTTTTCAGTGATGCATACAATTTACATGTTAATTTTATTATCTTATTCCCTCTCCTCATTTAGCTATCCCACTAGACACCATTATTATGTAATCCTTATAGCATAGCTGCTCTGTATATTCAACCCCATGAAAGATGATTTTCAATATATAAAAATTTGATATTGTCAGCTATCTATTTTCAATCAGAGCAATTATCTTGCATATTACACACATCTTTATTACTGTGTGAATAATTAAATTTATAAAAATAATCTAAATAATGTGTGTAAAACATTAAAAAAATATAAAATTACACTGTTGATATACATGAACATCAATAATAATTATAAATGTATATTTCATAATGAAACATAACTTTATTAATATATCAATGTAATGATTATTCAATTTTTAAATTAATTTTTTTAATCTTTAGTCCATATATATATATATATATATATATATATATATATATATATATAAAAAGGGAATTATATTGTGAGGGGGGGGTACCCAACGACAATATAAAAGTATTGCGCTGTATGCTTCTGTTTAACTCAAAGTGAGTAGGGGAACCTGGAAGTGCAGCTGTAATTCAGGGTGTGTGAGAGGGTTGTCCACTCCCCTAGGAGAGTGTGATAATCTTTCCCACCAGTGATTGTTAAAAGAAAGAGAGAGGAACAGCGCTTATCCTAGGAATGAATCCCTGTTCACATATAATAGGATATAAAATATTAAAAGAAATAGAAGTAAATAACCATATATATGATTATATAGAGACACTCTATAAAGTAATATGGAATCACAATATGATGTTCCAGTTAATATAAGTGATAATAATTCACAAAAATGTTATTGAATGATTTAAAAAGTCAGTTTAGTTGTTTTAGTAAGGACTAAATATCAAAATAGATGAAAAACAGGTCAATCTGGTAGGTATTACACTTACTAGAACAAACCTCAATCATATGAGGTAAGTTGCCGCCTCTTGTAAGTGTAAAAACTTCCTCAGTCCTGATGTGGCAGTATTGGTTGATCCAGACAGTAGTATCCTTCTCCTCTCAGAGTATGTGCCTTTCTCCTCCTTCTCCTCTCGGAGTATGTGCCTTTCTCCTCTTAGAGTATGGACTTTCAGTCCCAATGGAGGCTGGTAGTCTGTTTCCTTCACGCTCCCGCAGGGTTATGCAAAAGAGACAAAGAGCAAGGACATAGTGTAAAACCGTTTAATAATAAATGTAATGACTTAAAAACAGACAAATGGCAACTCACATTAAAAGTCCTCAAACATATGAGGCATTTGGATACACTGAGATACACTGTGTTACAATTGTGATGTGTGAACCCCGTAGCTGGTTGCAGTTTGCAGTTTGTAGAATAGTCACAAACAAGGGTTAAATACAGGTTCTTCCAGAAGCCACAATGCAGTAAAATGAAAGATTGTGTAAAAACACCAACTGGTTATCGGGTTGTATGACTAACCATATGGTAATTAACACACAAAGAATGTTGAAATTCAAAAATAAATCATATAATGATAAAAAAGTCCCCCAATGGGGATAAAAGAATAAATATGTGGTTGTTTGTAATCCCTTACGCGTTTCAAAGGCTATGTTTTTCCTTCTTCCTCAGAGGGTGTTCGGTAGTGGAATTACTTCCGTCTCCTGTGTGTATACCTAAGAAGCGGGCGGCGGCACGCCCCTTTGTGTCTATACCTATGACTTGATTGGATGTTGATAATTTCAATCATGTCAGTTTGTTAAGGATATAGCCTATCCTATACAGATAGGTATTTGTAAGGTGCTACGTTAGTGTGCGATTTGACGTAGTCTCGCTCAATATAATAAGTATGTGCGGCTATTGATGTTAAATAGGGTAGTTTATTGTAGTCCCCCTAAAACTTTTATGTTTGTAGTTTTAGCAAAAAAAAGAAAGTTAATAGATATTTTGCACGGGGCTGTGTCAATTTGTGTGCTAAGCAATGTCCCGTGTCGTGGGTGTGTTTTTTTACTTCTTAATGTCTATACGGTTGTCATAGCTACCGTCTTCCTTGTCTCTTCCTTTAGAATGCTCTCAGTGTATAATTAAATACAACCTCACAGGGGAGGATAGGAAAAATTAAATAAATTAATTTAATTTAATGAAGATATCTCATAAAATATCCAGGTTGGATTTTGTATAAGGTGCATTGCCCAATACTTACATAATTCTGTAAGTATGAATTTGAAGAAATTGTTGTTTAATTGAGACTATACCTTCAAGGGTTAGTTTTCTAGCAGGCACTTATATACCCCAATTTAATCTCTCGTGTTTCATACTGATGGTGAAACTAATTGTTGTAACGTTCTGCTGTTTGCTTGTATCATATAGGGAAAAGTAAATGATATAGATGGTTTACATAGTGAAGATGAATCTAACATGTTGTCTAAGTTTTGGAAACGAAAGTACATTCCTACATATGCCCCAATTTTACTTATGTTGATGTTGTTGGCTAGAAATGTCTTTTTAATATTCATTGTTTCCACTAATACCATAAATTACAAATGACCCTAAGTGTATTGATTGTATATTTGCATTTGCATATCCATATGACATACAAGGAAGATTCATAGAAAAATATGTATATGTACATACACACACAACCAATTTGTATAAATATACATGGAGAAAAAAATCATGGTATTCACAGTATTGAAACATTCATTTCTCCTATATATTTAATATTTAATCTAGATGTATATACTTTAACCATATTGGTATGGGATCATATAGGACTTAACTCAGAGTTCTTTTCTTCTATGAGAATATAGAATTACTTTAAAAGAAGGAGAGTGGTGTTCCTTATTATAGATGAATTACTCTAGAAAGGCCGCAAGATCAATGTCTTTATTTAGACCTCTTGGACTCATTGTGCCAAAGTAATGAATCCAAAAGGTTTCCCTTTTTCTCAGGTGTAATTCCCTGTTGGATCCCTCTGGGGGTTTTTTAATGTGTTCTAGGATTGTTCCTCTAAGGCTAGTTGGATCACTATTGTGAAAGTTTTTAAAATGAGCTGGAACACTATGATTCTTTTCCCCCCCTTCGATATTCCTAATGTGTTCAAGTAATCTTTTCTTATATGGTCTTATAGTACGTCCTATATATTGCAGTTTGCAACTGCATTCCAGGAGGTATACGACAAAATCTGTCTTGCAATTGGTTAGGGTGGTTATGTTATGTACTTTTTTAGTGGAGGTGGAGGTTATCTGTTTGGTTGGTTTTTTTTCCACTATAGTGGTGAGTGCATGAGGCACAATTCCGTCTATTGCACTTAAAAAAGCCTACACTACTTGGTCCTAGCCAATTGTTATTATTTTCATTTTTATCTTTGGAGTTCAGTTTGCTTGGTGCTATTATTGATTTCAAGTTCCTATTCTTTCTATATATGATTTGCGGTTTTTTCTCCCCAATTTCCTTCAATAGTGGGTCCTTAGATAGTACGTGCCAGTGTTTTCTGAATATTTGTTCAATTTCTCTAGCACCTGTACTATATGTCGTTATAAAGGTTACACCTGGATTTTGTTTTATTTTATTTTTGTTTTTATTTGTATTTGTTTTAGTTAGGAGTATGTTCCTGTCCATCTTATTTACCTTTTCATATGCAGTTCTTAGTTTGTTTTCATTGTAGCCTTTGTTTAATAATTTAGTTGTTAAAATTTTTGATTCATCCTCAAAGTCACTAACCTTAGAGCAGTTCCTTTTCAGTCTCTGGTACTGACCAATGGGGATATTGTTAATCCAATTTGGGTGGTGGCCGCTTGTTGCGTTCAGATAGCCATTGCTATCAGTTGGTTTCTTATATAATTTTGTTAAAATCTTGTTGTTCTCTGAGAATAGGATAAGGTCAAGGAACTCTATTTCTACATCACTGTATTTTTCAGTGAAGCTGAGGTTGAAATCATTGTTATTAATATATTTGATGAAGTCTTTAAGTTCTGTATCATTCCCATTCCATATGATGACTATGTCATCTATGAAACGGCCCCATATGACTAGTTTGGATATGAATGGGTTATTATTCCAAATGTGAGTTTCCTCCCAAAGGCCCATGTACAGATTGGCGTAGCTAGGGGCAAACTTAGTCCCCATAGCTGTACCGCCAATCTGTACATAGAAGTCTTCATTAAATTTAAAATAATTTTTTTCCAGGATGAATTTTATTGATTCTGTTATGAACTCCTTTTTGTTTCCCTGAAGGTTTGTGATTTCATTTAACCAATATTTGATAGCTTCAATCCCTTTTTGGTGGGGTATATTGGTGTACAATGAACTAACATCAAGTGTGAGCCATTTGTAGTTCTTACTCCATTCTATATTTGTTAATTTTTCTATTATATGTGGTGTGTCCCTGATGTATGCCTTTAGAGTTGGTACCAGTGGTTGTAAAAATGAGTCAACAAATTCAGATAATTTAGTTGTTAAAGACCCTATCCCCGAGATAATTGGTCTACCGGGTGGGTTCTGTTGGTCCTTATGAATTTTCGGTAGGTGGTAGAAGGTTGCTACCTTTGGGGTGTCTTGTTTCAGAAAATTCATTTCTTGTTCATTTAGTATTCCCTCATTTTTTGCTGAATCTAGATGGCTTTTATACAATTTCAGGAATACTTGTGTTGGGTCTCCTTTTATTTTTCTGTATGTTTTTTCATCTTTCAAAAGTCTCTCTGCCTCCCCAATATAAGTATTTCTGTCTTGGATGATAATACTACCACCCTTGTCTGCCTCCCTTATCGTGATGTCAGTGTTTTCTTTAAGTTGTTTCAGGATGATCTTCTCCTTTCTAGTAAGGTTATCATTTTTGATCTTATGTTCATTACACATTTTGTAAAGATCATCCTGAACTAATTGTGAAAACACTGGGATATGATACCCTTTTGATTGTGTGGGAAAAAAGGTAGACTTAGCTTTAAAGTTAGAATGGGATTCAAAATTAATTTTGTTAGGGTCATTCGTTAGCATGTTTGAGTTTAATTCTTCATTTTCCCCTTCTACAAATAATTGTTCTAAATTAATTAGACTTTCTAGATCCTGGTCATCTAGTTCTTTCATGTTAATGGTTTCCATATTTTTTATACGGTCTTTCTTCAGTTTCTCAAAATGTCTGTGTAGTGTTAATTTCCTCACAAATTTATGTGTGTCTATAAATAATTCAAACGCATTAGGGCCCTTGGTTGGGGCAAAAGTTAGTCCTTTTGATAATATGTTAGTCTCTGTTTCTGACAAAACTTTGTTTGAGAGGTTGAAGATCTTTATAGTATTACCCTCTTGTTCTACATTTTGGTTGATTTTGTCCCTTTTTGCTTTTTTGAGTTGGATAATTCTTCCTGCCCTACAGCCCCTTCCTCTTCTTCTCCTCTTCCTCTTTTTTGGGAGTGTGATTTTTGTCTCCAGAACGGGGTCGTTGGAATAGTCAATAGTGTCTGTGGATCTTTCTCTATGTGGTTCATGTGCTGTTGTTTGAAGTTGTGTTGTTGTTGATGTTGGTTCTGGTTCTGTTGTGGTCGTGGGTTTTGGTTGTACTGTTGAGGGTAATAAGCTCTTGGGGATACTTGTTTGCGATGGTCTAAAAAACGTGACTGTTGATAATGATGATTGTTACCATATTGGTAATTCCTATGGTGTTCATCTTTATGTGTGAATCTCCGCATGTTGTTGTAATTTCTATTATGATGAAATCTAGGTGGTATGTACGTAGAAGTATTGTTCCTATATGTTGATGCTGAGGTCTTGTTAGGTGGGTAAGTGTTTTGTGTATCCAACTGTTTAGGATTACTAGTAAAGGTTCTGTATTCATTGTTAGTTGAAAAATGAGGTGAGTATATATCCTCAAAGGGATCATCTGTGGGGTTATTGTGTGTAATCTCTATCTCCCTTAATGTGGTATTATTTGTTATTGGTATACCCATTTGTTTTGATAATAAATTGTTTTCTGTTTGTTTTATTTTCAGAAGTTGATAATCTCTCCTAAATTTATCCTTCTTTTTGCTATCTATTTGACTCTCAAATCTTTTGATTCTATTTTTGTTTTCTGTGTCCAATTCCCTATAATAGACATCTCCTTTAAAAGGGTTTAGTTTATGTCTGATGTCAGTGATTTGGTCTGTGAAAGTTTTCACTTTCTTGTTTCTGTATTTGATAAGGATTTTTATGAGAATCTTTGAACAGTCTTCCAGAGCTGTGTCCCACTCGGAGAGCAGTTCAATCTCTGTGTCCTCGAATATAGGGGTCTTCTCTAGTCTCAGACCTTGTGGGATGATGCAATATTTTAGGTACCTCTCTAAATTATTGCCATCATACCAGTTTAGAAGCTGCTTCTTGCTTAGCTTCTCTAACTTCTCAAATAGTTTCTTAGGGTCAGTTAGATTTAGATTGCTTTCTAGAGTAATATCCTCTATATTCATAGAGATATTTCTTTGTTTGGTGGCGGGGTCAAAATATGCCCCATATTCCAGGTCACTTGAAATATCTGTGGTATCCATTTAGATAGTTTTATGTGTGTATATTGAAAATATGTTTAAACAGAAGCTTCCTGCTGCTTACTTGTCTTTTCAAGAACTGGGAGGGTTCCTGAAAAGGATTACAGAAAAAGGGAATTATATTGTGAGGGGGGGGTACCCAACGACAATATAAAAGTATTGCGCTGTATGCTTCTGTTTAACTCAAAGTGAGTAGGGGAACCTGGAAGTGCAGCTGTAATTCAGGGTGTGTGAGAGGGTTGTCCACTCCCCTAGGAGAGTGTGATAATCTTTCCCACCAGTGATTGTTAAAAGAAAGAGAGAGGAACAGCGCTTATCCTAGGAATGAATCCCTGTTCACATATAATAGGATATAAAATATTAAAAGAAATAGAAGTAAATAACCATATATATGATTATATAGAGACACTCTATAAAGTAATATGGAATCACAATATGATGTTCCAGTTAATATAAGTGATAATAATTCACAAAAATGTTATTGAATGATTTAAAAAGTCAGTTTAGTTGTTTTAGTAAGGACTAAATATCAAAATAGATGAAAAACAGGTCAATCTGGTAGGTATTACACTTACTAGAACAAACCTCAATCATATGAGGTAAGTTGCCGCCTCTTGTAAGTGTAAAAACTTCCTCAGTCCTGATGTGGCAGTATTGGTTGATCCAGACAGTAGTATCCTTCTCCTCTCAGAGTATGTGCCTTTCTCCTCCTTCTCCTCTCGGAGTATGTGCCTTTCTCCTCTTAGAGTATGGACTTTCAGTCCCAATGGAGGCTGGTAGTCTGTTTCCTTCACGCTCCCGCAGGGTTATGCAAAAGAGACAAAGAGCAAGGACATAGTGTAAAACCGTTTAATAATAAATGTAATGACTTAAAAACAGACAAATGGCAACTCACATTAAAAGTCCTCAAACATATGAGGCATGTGGATACACTGAGATACACTGTGTTACAATTGTGATGTGTGAACCCCGTAGCTGGTTGCAGTTTGCAGTTTGTAGAATAGTCACAAACAAGGGTTAAATACAGGTTCTTCCAGAACATCATATTGTGATTCCATATTACTTTATAGAGTGTCTCTATATAATCATATATATGGTTATTTACTTCTATTTCTTTTAATATTTTATATCCTATTATATGTGAACAGGGATTCATTCCTAGGATAAGCGCTGTTCCTCTCTCTTTCTTTTAACAATCACTGGTGGGAAAGATTATCACACTCTCCTAGGGGAGTGGACAACCCTCTCACACACCCTGAATTACAGCTGCACTTCCAGGTTCCCCTACTCACTTTGAGTTAAACAGAAGCATACAGCGCAATACTTTTATATTGTCGTTGGGTACCCCCCCCCTCACAATATAATTCCCTTTTTCTGTAATCCTTTTCAGGAACCCTCCCAGTTCTTGAAAAGACAAGTAAGCAGCAGGAAGCTTCTGTTTAAACATATTTTCAATATACACACATAAAACTATCTAAATGGATACCACAGATATTTCAAGTGACCTGGAATATGGGGCATATTTTGACCCCGCCACCAAACAAAGAAATATCTCTATGAATATAGAGGATATTACTCTAGAAAGCAATCTAAATCTAACTGACCCTAAGAAACTATTTGAGAAGTTAGAGAAGCTAAGCAAGAAGCAGCTTCTAAACTGGTATGATGGCAATAATTTAGAGAGGTACCTAAAATATTGCATCATCCCACAAGGTCTGAGACTAGAGAAGACCCCTATATTCGAGGACACAGAGATTGAACTGCTCTCCGAGTGGGACACAGCTCTGGAAGACTGTTCAAAGATTCTCATAAAAATCCTTATCAAATACAGAAACAAGAAAGTGAAAACTTTCACAGACCAAATCACTGACATCAGACATAAACTAAACCCTTTTAAAGGAGATGTCTATTATAGGGAATTGGACACAGAAAACAAAAATAGAATCAAAAGATTTGAGAGTCAAATAGATAGCAAAAAGAAGGATAAATTTAGGAGAGATTATCAACTTCTGAAAATAAAACAAACAGAAAACAATTTATTATCAAAACAAATGGGTATACCAATAACAAATAATACCACATTAAGGGAGATAGAGATTACACACAATAACCCCACAGATGATCCCTTTGAGGATATATACTCACCTCATTTTTCAACTAACAATGAATACAGAACCTTTACTAGTAATCCTAAACAGTTGGATACACAAAACACTTACCCACCTAACAAGACCTCAGCATCAACATATAGGAACAATACTTCTACGTACATACCACCTAGATTTCATCATAATAGAAATTACAACAACATGCGGAGATTCACACATAAAGATGAACACCATAGGAATTACCAATATGGTAACAATCATCATTATCAACAGTCACGTTTTTTAGACCATCGCAAACAAGTATCCCCAAGAGCTTATTACCCTCAACAGTACAACCAAAACCCACGACCACAACAGAACCAGAACCAACATCAACAACAACACAACTTCAAACAACAGCACATGAACCACATAGAGAAAGATCCACAGACACTATTGACTATTCCAACGACCCCGTTCTGGAGACAAAAATCACACTCCCAAAAAAGAGGAAGAGGAGAAGAAGAGGAAGGGGCTGTAGGGCAGGAAGAATTATCCAACTCAAAAAAGCAAAAAGGGACAAAATCAACCAAAATGTAGAACAAGAGGGTAATACTATAAAGATCTTCAACCTCTCAAACAAAGTTTTGTCAGAAACAGAGACTAACATATTATCAAAAGGACTAACTTTTGCCCCAACCAAGGGCCCTAATGCGTTTGAATTATTTATAGACACACATACATTTGTGAGGAAATTAACACTACACAGACATTTTGAGAAACTGAAGAAAGACCGTATAAAAAATATGGAAACCATTAACATGAAAGAACTAGATGACCAGGATCTAGAAAGTCTAATTAATTTAGAACAATTATTTATAGAAGGGGAAAATGAAGAATTAAACTCAAACATGCTAACGAATGACCCTAACATAATTAATTTTGAATCCCATTCTAACTTTAAAGCTAAGTCTACCTTTTTTCCCACACAATCAAAAGGGTATCATATCCCAGTGTTTTCACAATTAGTTCAGGATGATCTTTACAAAATGTGTAATGAACATAAGATCAAAAATGATAACCTTACTAGAAAGGAGAAGATCATCCTGAAACAACTTAAAGAAAACACTGACATCACGATAAGGGAGGCAGACAAGGGTGGTAGTATTATCATCCAAGACAGAAATACTTATATTGGGGAGGCAGAGAGACTTTTGAAAGATGAAAAAACATACAGAAAAATAAAAGGAGACCCAACACAAGTATTCCTGAAATTGTATAAAAGCCATCTAGATTCAGCAAAAAATGAGGGAATACTAAATGAACAAGAAATGAATTTTCTGAAACAAGACACCCCAAAGGTAGCAACCTTCTACCACCTACCGAAAATTCATAAGGACCAACAGAACCCACCCGGTAGACCAATTATCTCGGGGATAGGGTCTTTAACAACTAAATTATCTGAATTTGTTGACTCATTTTTACAACCACTGGTACCAACTCTAAAGGCATACATCAGGGACACACCACATATAATAGAAAAATTAACAAATATAGAATGGAGTAAGAACTACAAATGGCTCACACTTGATGTTAGTTCATTGTACACCAATATACCCCACCAAAAAGGGATTGAAGCTATCAAATATTGGTTAAATGAAATCACAAACCTTCAGGGAAACAAAAAGGAGTTCATAACAGAATCAATAAAATTCATCCTGGAAAAAAATTATTTTAAATTTAATGAAGACTTCTATGTACAGATTGGCGGTACAGCTATGGGGACTAAGTTTGCCCCTAGCTACGCCAATCTGTACATGGGCCTTTGGGAGGAAACTCACATTTGGAATAATAACCCATTCATATCCAAACTAGTCATATGGGGCCGTTTCATAGATGACATAGTCATCATATGGAATGGGAATGACACAGAACTTAAAGACTTCATCAAATATATTAATAACAATGATTTCAACCTCAGCTTCACTGAAAAATACAGTGATGTAGAAATAGAGTTCCTTGACCTTATCCTATTCTCAGAGAACAACAAGATTTTAACAAAATTATATAAGAAACCAACTGATAGCAATGGCTATCTGAACGCAACAAGCGGCCACCACCCAAATTGGATTAACAATATCCCCTTTGGTCAGTACCAGAGACTGAAAAGGAACTGCTCTAAGGTTAGTGACTTTGAGGATGAATCAAAAATTTTAACAACTAAATTATTAAACAAAGGCTACAATGAAAACAAACTAAGAACTGCATATGAAAAGGTAAATAAGATGGACAGGAACATACTCCTAACTAAAACAAATACAAATAAAAACAAAAATAAAATAAAACAAAATCCAGGTGTAACCTTTATAACGACATATAGTACAGGTGCTAGAGAAATTGAACAAATATTCAGAAAACACTGGCACGTACTATCTAAGGACCCACTATTGAAGGAAATTGGGGAGAAAAAACCGCAAATCATATATAGAAAGAATAGGAACTTGAAATCAATAATAGCACCAAGCAAACTGAACTCCAAAGATAAAAATGAAAATAATAACAATTGGCTAGGACCAAGTAGTGTAGGCTTTTTTAAGTGCAATAGACGGAATTGTGCCTCATGCACTCACCACTATAGTGGAAAAAAACCAACCAAACAGATAACCTCCACCTCCACTAAAAAAGTACATAACATAACCACCCTAACCAATTGCAAGACAGATTTTGTCGTATACCTCCTGGAATGCAGTTGCAAACTGCAATATATAGGACGTACTATAAGACCATATAAGAAAAGATTACTTGAACACATTAGGAATATCGAAGGGGGGGAAAAGAATCATAGTGTTCCAGCTCATTTTAAAAACTTTCACAATAGTGATCCAACTAGCCTTAGAGGAACAATCCTAGAACACATTAAAAAAAACCCAGAGGGATCCAACAGGGAATTACACCTGAGAAAAAGGGAAACCTTTTGGATTCATTACTTTGGCACAATGAGTCCAAGAGGTCTAAATAAAGACATTGATCTTGCGGCCTTTCTAGAGTAATTCATCTATAATAAGGAACACCACTCTCCTTCTTTTAAAGTAATTCTATATTCTCATAGAAGAAAAGAACTCTGAGTTAAGTCCTATATGATCCCATACCAATATGGTTAAAGTATATACATCTAGATTAAATATTAAATATATAGGAGAAATGAATGTTTCAATACTGTGAATACCATGATTTTTTTCTCCATGTATATTTATACAAATTGGTTGTGTGTGTATGTACATATACATATTTTTCTATGAATCTTCCTTGTATGTCATATGGATATGCAAATGCAAATATACAATCAATACACTTAGGGTCATTTGTAATTTATGGTATTAGTGGAAACAATGAATATTAAAAAGACATTTCTAGCCAACAACATCAACATAAGTAAAATTGGGGCATATGTAGGAATGTACTTTCGTTTCCAAAACTTAGACAACATGTTAGATTCATCTTCACTATGTAAACCATCTATATCATTTACTTTTCCCTATATGATACAAGCAAACAGCAGAACGTTACAACAATTAGTTTCACCATCAGTATGAAACACGAGAGATTAAATTGGGGTATATAAGTGCCTGCTAGAAAACTAACCCTTGAAGGTATAGTCTTAATTAAACAACAATTTCTTCAAATTCATACTTACAGAATTATGTAAGTATTGGGCAATGCACCTTATACAAAATCCAACCTGGATATTTTATGAGATATCTTCATTAAATTAAATTAATTTATTTAATTTTTCCTATCCTCCCCTGTGAGGTTGTATTTAATTATACACTGAGAGCATTCTAAAGGAAGAGACAAGGAAGACGGTAGCTATGACAACCGTATAGACATTAAGAAGTAAAAAAACACACCCACGACACGGGACATTGCTTAGCACACAAATTGACACAGCCCCGTGCAAAATATCTATTAACTTTCTTTTTTTTGCTAAAACTACAAACATAAAAGTTTTAGGGGGACTACAATAAACTACCCTATTTAACATCAATAGCCGCACATACTTATTATATTGAGCGAGACTACGTCAAATCGCACACTAACGTAGCACCTTACAAATACCTATCTGTATAGGATAGGCTATATCCTTAACAAACTGACATGATTGAAATTATCAACATCCAATCAAGTCATAGGTATAGACACAAAGGGGCGTGCCGCCGCCCGCTTCTTAGGTATACACACAGGAGACGGAAGTAATTCCACTACCGAACACCCTCTGAGGAAGAAGGAAAAACATAGCCTTTGAAACGCGTAAGGGATTACAAACAACCACATATTTATTCTTTTATCCCCATTGGGGGACTTTTTTATCATTATATGATTTATTTTTGAATTTCAACATTCTTTGTGTGTTAATTACCATATGGTTAGTCATACAACCCGATAACCAGTTGGTGTTTTTACACAATCTTTCATTTTACTGCATTGTGGCTTCTGGAAGAACCTGTATTTAACCCTTGTTTGTGACTATTCTACAAACTGCAAACTGCAACCAGCTACGGGGTTCACACATCACAATTGTAACACAGTGTATCTCAGTGTATCCACATGCCTCATATGTTTGAGGACTTTTAATGTGAGTTGCCATTTGTCTGTTTTTAAGTCATTACATTTATTATTAAACGGTTTTACACTATGTCCTTGCTCTTTGTCTCTTTTGCATAACCCTGCGGGAGCGTGAAGGAAACAGACTACCAGCCTCCATTGGGACTGAAAGTCCATACTCTAAGAGGAGAAAGGCACATACTCCGAGAGGAGAAGGAGGAGAAAGGCACATACTCTGAGAGGAGAAGGATACTACTGTCTGGATCAACCAATACTGCCACATCAGGACTGAGGAAGTTTTTACACTTACAAGAGGCGGCAACTTACCTCATATGATTGAGGTTTGTTCTAGTAAGTGTAATACCTACCAGATTGACCTGTTTTTCATCTATTTTGATATTTAGTCCTTACTAAAACAACTAAACTGACTTTTTAAATCATTCAATAACATTTTTGTGAATTATTATCACTTATATTAACTGGAACATCATATTGTGATTCCATATTACTTTATAGAGTGTCTCTATATAATCATATATATGGTTATTTACTTCTATTTCTTTTAATATTTTATATCCTATTATATGTGAACAGGGATTCATTCCTAGGATAAGCGCTGTTCCTCTCTCTTTCTTTTAATATATATATATATATATACATTTTGAATGTTATAGTGAAAAGATGAACAAACGGTGTCTGTAAATTATGTTACTCAGCAAACTCAGTAACCACTTCTTAGGAAATCATCAACTGCACAGAATAGCATAACAGCCTAGGTAGGTGAGACTTTCTACTTATCATAGGCAATGCCCTCAGGTAAGCCACGCTAAAAACCTAATCACCCTCTGTATTTATCACAGACCGGGCGACTGGTTATGTTTAGCGGGTCATCTGGGTATAAGCCACTTCCAGACCAACCGGGGCAATGTTACAATGCACAAGGCACAAGCCGTAAATAACTTCACTCACCCCTAGTGCTGATTCGCTTGATGCGCTGGTTCCGCTCGTCCAGTGGAGATGAGCTTTTTCAAAACGCCACTTTCATCCGCTGAACGCTTCCGGCGATACTGTGGCCACTCCAAACTCCAAGGCCCCCAAACACACAGGGATCACGTGGACGGCAACTCCAATCAGATTCGTCCTCAGTAGAGAGATTTGTCAATCAGTTGCAGGCTAATAGAAAAAGCGTTTAGTTGGGCTATAGTGCAATGCTGTGCATACATAGGAAAAGAGTGAGAAAATCAGGAAGCGGGTCCCTGTACCCACTACAATATAAGCATAAGAAAAAAAGAAAAAAGACTGATCCTCACTCTAGTCGTAAATAAAAAAAAAAAAACCTTTAATCCATAATACTTAAAATTAGAGACAGAAAAACAGGACAAAAACGCAGCCAAGCTGAAACGTCTGACCGGTTTCGGTCACACAGGACCGTAATCATAGACATTTTGAATGTGTTTCATATACATTTATTATTAAATAAATACAACAAACTAAATCAAATCTGATTAAAAATGTTTATTATTTATACATATTGTTTATAAGTAAACACATTAAATTCAAACATTATTAAATAATTAAAACTAAATAAGTAACATTATAAAATATAAAAAAAAAATTTAGACAGTGTAAAATCATACTTTTTCATGTAAAAGTTATGAAAAAAATCTACTTTTAAATCGTGATCGGTGTTCAGCTACTAATTCAGCGGTTGTAGGACGTGGAACATGAGCAATGTTTGGTGGTAATGAGTCTAATTTAGAATGCCAGTCGTATTTTAATTCTCCCTTAATAATTCGAATTACATCAATCATTATTGGAAAAACATATTCGTTGGTGGTATCCTCGTAAAAAAAATGTATCTGCCATTTTTTACTCATTTTAGAAAAATAAGGTCTATGCCTTAGTGCACCTTTTTTTGCACTTATCTTACTGGGTCGCTGAATAGTAGCTTGCGGCCTGTCTAGGTTGGCATTGTGTGCAATGACTGCAACTTGTGTTCTCGCAATCATTGCATCAATTTTAAAATGTATTCTCTTTGGCCGGAATTTTAAAACCATACCATGAAATACCTCTATTCTGCCAGTATGGCAATAATTTCTTAAAAATATGAAATCCTTTTGTAAATTTAGATCACAAACCAACTTAGAGAGTTCCGCATAAGCACCAGATTTTTTATTGATCCAGGGTCACTCTTTAATTTCTTCATCTGTTAAATCCCTGTGTATACACTTGTGTATCAATGTACCATTTTCCCAGAAATGAATATTCACTATATGGTTTAATACTGATTTCCATACCTCATTTAAAAGTTTGGGATTTCCTTTGCAATTAGCTGAACTAAACCAAAAACGGTTTGAAATTAAAGGAACCCATGGCAACAACTCTTTGTATTCCCTTTTTTTTGCTAAAGCCAATAATTTATTTTTTAAATTTTTTATTCTAATGCCATAAGTCGAATTGGTGATTTATGTTTTTAAAATTTTCCCTTATTACTTTTCTTATACTTATGTGGTGATCAGTTGCTAGATCAAGTACTTTTATACCCTCATTTAAAACATTGTTAATGCTTCTTACGAATCCCTTCACTTCCATTGCAACAGATGATATTGTTTCTGAGCATTGAACAATGTTGAAGTCAATTATTTTAAGTGTCTTGTCCTCCATTAAGGTATATGTGCAGTACTTCGCACAAAACCCTGGATTGTCACATTGTCCATTGTTTTGTCTTTCAAATTATTTATAATTTCTTTTTTTTCTTTTTTCCAGTTTAAATCTATGGCTGGAAAAATATATATTTTTTGATATTGGTAATATGTTGTTTTTGTTAAAAATGGAATGTTAAGTATATCGAAATATTCCTTAAT
Organism: Bombina bombina; assembly: GCF_027579735.1. NCBI lineage: Eukaryota > Metazoa > Chordata > Amphibia > Anura > Bombinatoridae > Bombina > Bombina bombina. Next base: position 184,313,891 of record NC_069508.1, on the reverse strand, counting down.
TTTTTTTTAATTATTTCCGGTTAAGACTACTGCAGTACAAGTGAGAATATTACCAATGGTTTTTTTTCCAACATGTGGTTGGCTTTCCCATACTTTTAATTTATGTCTACTGGTACATTCTCCATGTACTCAAATATTAGAACCTGTAATGGTTTTATACATAATTTCAATAGTTGAAGAACAAATTCCTCCATATGGGCACTTTAGATATTTCAACAATTCATCTAAACAAGATTAAAAAACAATGAATTTACGTTCATTTACAAATTTATTATAATCGTCACAATTATCAGATTCATTTTCAGATGATGAAGAATTTTGAGATGGAATATACGATGTATCCAACTGATCTTTTTCTATTATTGATTCTTCTAAAGAGTGCTCAGCGGAATCTAAACTCTTATTGAAAATTGGTTGTTCAATTGGTTCTTGAGTATTGAGTGCCGGATTATAATTTAATTCTTGTGGAATTGGAGAATGTAATATTTCTCTCAAAGGTAAACGAGATTCGATAACATTAATAGGAGTAGATGTGGAGGGCTTCAATATCTGCCTAATTTTTTGGGGAGTAAATAGATTATCTTTATTTTTTCTTCTTCCTCAAATATCTTTTTGTATGAGACTATCTCTGCCATAATATAATCAATACTACCAGTCCATGTTCCCACACTATTATATTTAATGAATGCGATGGTTGTTGTTGACATATTTTTTTTTTTCAACTTGGGTTTTTTTTTGGTTCAGTCTTGGAGATCTTCTAATTAAAAACTGAGATTCATCAATTTGTTCATTTGACAATTGAAAATTATTTTATTTTTTTAAGAATTGGCCTTAATTTTTTAGGAATAGCAATACTACTTGTAGAAGATGTTACTGAAGATTTATTTTTAAATAATAGAGTTGGATCTTTATCTATTTGTGATAATTGTCCCTGAACATTCGAACTTGAAGTCATTTCAAGAAATTTCCTTTTTTTATTTACACAGTCATACTCTGTATTGGATTGATTGATTCTTGTGTTGAAAGATAGCTTTCCACAGAAGACATTGCAGAAGCATAGCTATGATCTGTCAACCAAGACAGAGTATCAGGAGCAACAGAATTGTCCTCAGCATCAGTATACCAAGATGTATTAATTTCCTGTAATGGTGTATCTAACTTTTCCTGAGGAACTATCACTGATGTTGATGGTATTGCATCTTCATTTTCTATGATATTTTTATCCACACATTGAACATTACAAAAAATTGTTGGTATAGCATCACTTTTTAATTTTTTTCATGAACCCACCATATGAAAACAATCAACATTAAAATGTTCTGAACACATTCTATAGTTTATGGCAGTCCTTGGTTGTATTATTGTTCTTATTATATTTTCAACGTCATCAAAGTGTTGTCCGGTGTTCTTTAGCCATTGTCAAATTCTTTTTTGTGATCTTGGGAAACAGTGGAGGCTTACGTTTCCAGTAGGTTTCTTGTTAACTTGTTTCGATTTGCAACCAGTCACTATACACTTAGTCATCTTTCTAAATGTAAAAAAAAATAAAAATATATATTAATTATAATTATTAAATATATCTATATTATATTTATATAACAAAAAATTTTTTTTTAATATTTAAAACACTTTCAGAAAAAATATTCTCTATATAGGAATATACATTCTATGTCTCTTTCTCTATTGTGTTCAACAAAATATTATATATATACATACACACATACCAATTTTTTTTATTTGTTTATAAAAAATTTAATGCTACACTCATTCACTGTGTTCGACAATTTTTTTTAACATGCTTCAACATGCAATTCTATACACCATCTCAACATTCATAATTCAATTTCTAAATAAATATAAAAAATTTAAAAGAAATATACTTTATAAAAAACATTATTACCTCCCTCATCTACAAATATTAAACAGTCTATTATCAATCTCTTGCCCATGTCTCTTTAATAACGTTATATCTACACCACAATTCCTCCTTCAACACTTTTCACATGCTGTTACATCCTCTATACCTTAATACATAATACTGTATACAAATATGTATAGTTTCAAAAGATACAAAAATTAAAATGTTATTTTATTGGTTGATTACAATTGAGCTTTTTCAGCTATCATCTAAAAAAATAATCTAAATAATTGATTAAATACTGTAACTACAATACATGTGACAAGCTATCACTATCCATCAAATGTAAAAAATAAAAAATCAAATATACATAAATATAGATATTGATCAAACTCAAGGTAATTTAGTAATGAGAGAGAGAGAGAGAGAGAGAGAGAAAGAGAGAGAGAAAGAGAGAGAGAGAGAGAGAGAGAGAGAAAGAGAGAGAGAAAGAGAGAGAGAAAGAGAAAGAGAGAGAGAAAGAGAGAGAGTGTGAGAGTGTGAGAGAAAGAGTGATAGAGTGAGAAAGAGAGAGAGAGAGAGAAAAAAGCAAGAGCGAGAAAGATAGATAAAGCGATAGAGATAGAGAGCAAGCAAGAGAGAGATAGAGCAAGAGAGCAATAGAGAGCAAGAGAGAGTGAAAGAGAGCAAGAGAGAGCAATAGAGAGCAAGAGAGAGTGATAGAGAGCGATAGAAAGCATAAGAGAGAGAGAGCAGGATATCAATAGAGAGAGATAGAGAAGGAGAGTAAGAGAGAGAGACCAAGAAAGAGAGAGCAATATAATAATTTAATAAATAATAATTTAAACTTACTTGATAATATTTTCCTTTTGAATGTTTAGATGAAAATAAACAAATAAATAAATGACAAACCGTTAAAATAAATGTAGTGCCATCAAAATAGAGAGAAAGAGAGAGAGATAGAGTGAAAGAGAGAAAGAGAGAGAGATAGAGTGAAAGAGAGAAAGAGAGAGAGAGAGAGTGAAAGAGAGAAAGAGAGAGAGATAGAGTGAAAGAGAGAAAGAGAGAGAGAGAGAGTGAAAGAGAGAAAGAGAGAGAGATAGAGTGAAAGAGAGAAAGAGAGAGAGAGAGAGTGAAAGAGAGAAAGAGAGAGAGAGAGTGAAAGAGAGAAAGAGAGAGAGAGAGAGAGAGAGAGAGAGAGAGAGTGAAAGAGAGAAAGAGAGAGAGAGAGTGAAAGAGAGAGAGAGAGTGAAAGAGAGTGAAAGAGAGAGAGAGAGAGAGAGAGAGAGAGTGAAAGAGAGAAAGAGAGAGAGAGAGTGAAAGAGAGAAAGAGAGAGAGAGAGTGAAAGAGAGAAAGAGAGAGAGAGAGTGAAAGAGAGAAAGAGAGAGAGTGAGAGTGAAAGAGAGAAAGAGAGAAAGAAAGAGAGAAAGAGAAAGAGAGAAAGAAAGAGAGAAAGAGAGAGAGAGAGAGTGAAAGAGAGAAAGAGAGAGAGAGAGTGAAAGAGAGAAAGAGAGAGAGAGAGTGAAAGAGAGAAAGAGAGAGAGAGAGAGTGAAAGAGAGAAAGAGAGAGAGAGAGTGAAAGAGAGAAAGAGAGAGAGAGAGTGAAAGAGAGAAAGAGAGAGAGAGAGAGAGAGTGAAAGAGAGAAAGAGAGAGAGAGAGAGTGAAAGAGAGAAAGAGAGAGAGAGAGAGAGTGAAAGAGAGAAAGAGAGAGAGAGAGAGAGAGTGAAAGAGAGAAAGAGAGAGAGAGAGAGTGAAAGAGAGAAAGAGAAAGAGAGAGAGTGAAAGAGAGAAAGAGAGAGAGAGAGAGTGAAAGAGAGAAAGAGAGAGAGAGAGAGTGAAAGAGAGAAAGAGAGAGAAAGAGAAAGAGAGCAAGAGAGCGATAGAGAGCAAGAGAGAGAAAGAGAAAGAGAGCAAGAGAGAGCGATAGAGAGCAAGAGAGAGCGATAGAGAGCAAGAGAGAGCGATAGAGAGCAAGAGAGAGCGATAGAGAGCAAGAGAGAGCGATAGAGAGCAAGAGAGAGCAATAGAGAGCAAGAGAGAGCGATAGACAGCAAGAGAGAGCGATAGAGAGCAAGAGAGAGCGATAGAGAGCAAGAGAGAGCGATAGAGAGCAAGAGAGAGCGATAGAGAGCAAGAGAGAGCGATAGAGAGCAAGAGAGAGCGATAGAGAGCAAGAGAGAGCGTTAGAGAGCGATAGAAAGCATAAGAGAGAGAGCAGGATATCAATAGAGAGAGACCAAGAAAGAGAGAACAATATAATTATTTAATAAATAATAATTTAAACTTACTTGATAATATTTTCCTTTTGAATGTTTAGATGAAAAAAATTTAGTGCCATCAAAAGCGAGAGAAAGAGAGAAAAAGCGAGAGAAAGAGAGAAAAAGCGAGAGAAAGAGAGAAAAAGCGAGAGAGAGAAAGAAAAAGCGAGAGAGAGAGAGAGAAAAAGCGAGAGAGAGAGAGAGAAAAAGCGAGAGAGAGAGAGAGAAAAAGCGAGAGAGAGAGAGAGAAAAAGCGCGAGAGAGAGAGAGAAAAAGCGAGAGAGAGAGAGAGAAAAAGCGAGAGAGAGAGAGAGAAAAAGCGAGAGAGAGAAAAAGCGAGAGAGAGAGAAAGCGAGAGAGAGAGAAAGCGAGAGAGAGAGAAAGCGAGAGCGAGCGAGAGAGAGAGAGAGCGAGCGAGAGCGAGAGAGAGAGAGAGCGAGCGAGAGCGAGAGAGAGAGAGAGCGAGCGAGAGAGAGAGAGAGAGCGAGCGAGAGAGAAAGATATCAATAGAGAGAGATAGAGAAGGAGAGTAAGAGAGAGAGAGACCAAGAAAGAGAGAGCAATATAATAATTTAATAAATAATAATTTAAACTTACTTGATAATATTTTCCTTTTGAATGTTTAGATGAAAAAAATGTTTTATGAGAATTTAGTCTGTAAATTAAAAAAAATAAATGACAAACCGCTAAAATAAATTTAGTGCCATCAAAATAGAGAGAAAGAGAGAGAGTAAAAGAGAGAAAGAGAGAGAGTAAAAGAGAGAAAGAGAGAGAGTAAAAGAGAGAAAGAGAGAGTAAAAGAGAGAGAGAGAAAGAGAGAGAGAAAGAGAGAGAGTAAAAGAGAGAAAGAGAGAGAGTAAAAGAGAGAAAGAGAGAGAGTAAAAGAGAGAAAGAGAGAGAGAGAGAGAGAGAGAGAGAGAGAGAGAGAGAAAGACTGACTTTTAAAATAATTTATTTTACAATCTTACATAAAAACAACTTTTTTTTTTTTTTTTTTTTTTACAAATGCATAATCAAATTTTCATTTTCAATATCACAAATTACATTTTCTATACTCCACTTTGATTTAAATGATTCTAAATCATGAATCATCTTATAGAATTGATAATCGATCTGTACTCTAGATGCTACTAATAAACTAAACAGATGTAATACATTAGTCATACCAACACCAGTTAACTTACATTTTCTACTTTTAAGAATAGCCAACTTTGCCTGTCCTAACAAAAAGTTAGCTAAAACAATATAATGCCTTTTAACAAAATTGTATTGAATTCCAAAGATAAAAGTAGTACCTGAAAAGTCAAAATGCAATTTTAAAAATAAATCACTCAACAAATTAAAAAGACCACTTAACCTAGGACAGAAAAGAAACATATGATAAATAGTTTCCCTCACTGATGTACAAAAGGGGCAATATTCAGTATTTTCAGGATTAATATGACTTAAAAAAGAATTAGTAGCTATTATACCATGAATTATTCGCCACTGTAGATCGCCTGAACGTTTTAGAATTGGGGGTTTATATAAAGTCCTCCAAGCAGGTCTAACACTTGTTAAAACATCAAGGTGCTCCCTCCACTTTGTATCAGGAAATGTTTTAAGCTGGTGAAAATGACAAATCTTCACGCACATGATATACATTAATTTCTTGTTTATATTCTTAAAACTTAAAATTATACAAAGTTTTAAAACAAAGAAGTTTTTCAGAAAAATCAAAATTATAATCAACAGCAGGAGTAACTTGTAAAGATGGTATTGAAAAAAAAACCATCAGCCAAACTATTTTCAACAAAACTCCTTTCTAATGCATATAAAGTGCTTTTAGGAAGAACTGACTTTACCATTTCCACCAGCTGAGAAACAAACCTAACTGACTGAATTTGTACTTTTCTTGCCAAATCAGAAGCTGAAACCCATTTAAAACCAGTAAAGTCTATTAAATGTTTAACTTTAGTAACTCCAGCCTTTACAAAAATGGAAACCAAACTCTTAGAACTAAAATGTTCAATGTTTAAAGATGGATTATAAAACAAAGGCTCCTCCAAAATCCGGGGAAAACTTAAAGATTCCTCATTCCGTAAAAGTTTTAGAAATTTCCAAGCATTTAAAACACTGCCATAAAAAGGGGTAGCATTGGTTACATCTATTTGACCCAAATCTATTAGAAACAACTGCTGATCATACCCCAAACCACCTACTCTATGAAGCAGCGTAAAACCAAGGTATCTCCAAGAGGCATAACCATCATAAAACAATAGTCTCTGCAAAAAACGAAGCCTAAAAGCTGCTGTTCTGCTTTTTAAATCCATTAAAGCCTGACCACCTTCACTTACTGGTAAAAACAAAACACTTTGCTTAAGCCAATGATTTGAATCCCAAAAAAATGACAGTAATTTTTTCTGAATATTTTCTAAAAGTAGAGGGGGCAGATTCAAAACAATCAATCTATGCCACATCATAGAGGCAATTAAGTTATTAATAACTAAAACTCTCCCTCTATATGATAACTGAGACAGCAGCCATTTCCATTTTTGCAACCTCTTTTCTATCCTGTCTAAAACTCCCTCCCAATTCAAATGCATAACTTCACCTGAGCCTAAAAAAACTCCTAGAATCTTAAAACCAGATCTGTTCCACTTTAATTTTTCAGGAAGACTTGGTGGAAAATCCTCACTCCATTCCCCAAGCAAGAGAGTATTACATTTAGGCCAGTTTATTTTTGCTCCTGAAGCGATTTCATATATTTTTTGCCAATTACAGAGGACATTAACATCTTGTTTACTACACACAAACACATATACATCATCAGCATATGCAGATACTTTTATAGAAATAGGAACCTGTATGTGAGGTAAACTTAAACCTACCAGATGGTCTCTTAATTTAACCAGTAAAGGCTCAATTGCAAGAGAATACAGCATTCCAGAAAGTGGACATCCCTGCCTAATACCAGTTTGTACAGGGAAAGGACTACTAAGTTCACCATTAATCTTAAGAAAGTAATCATGCGCAACTCTATCAAAAGCCTTTTGTTGATCTAATGAAATTATACCCACATTAATATTAAACAATTTGGAAACAGCTATAGAATCCCTTAATAAAGAAATATTATCATGAATACACCTATTAGGAATACTGTAGGTTTGATCAGGGGGCACTACAGAACCTATAACTTCTCTCAAGCGCATTGCCAAAGCTTTAGAAAAAAGTTTATAGTCTGTACATAACAGAGAGACTGGTCTCCAATTTCTTATATCAGTCAAATCACCTTTTTTAGGCAACAGAGTTATCACTGCACGCCGACAACTTAAGGGCAGCTCTCTGACCTGTAAGGATTCCTTAAGGACCAAGTGAACATCTTCACCAATTATAGTCCAGAAATGCTTATAAAAATCCACAGGAAGCCCATCAATTCCAGGGGCCTTGCCACTGTGCAAACTGTTTAAAGCAGAAGTCAGTTCATCAAATGTTAAACGTTTTTCAAGGTCCTCCACATCCCGATCCTTGATCTTTGGGAGAGAACAGAGGAGCTGCTGTGTAGCAGAATCGGATCCATTACAGACTTTTCTCCTGAACAGTTCTGTATAGAAATCCACAGCAAAGTTTCTTATCTCCTTTTGCTCAGTGAGCTCCAAACCATTTGAGTCCTTTAGACAAAGTATCACTTTCTTTTGTCCATTTTTCTTCTCAAGTCCAAAGAAATAATGTGATGATATGTCCATCTCTGTTGCAACTTGAAAGCGAGATCTTACTAGCGCACCCTGAACCCTACTATCCAATAGGTTGGCTAACAACTGCTTTTTTTACTTTAAATCATCATACAACCCAACATTAAAAGAGCTATCAAAGGCTTTTTTGAGTTGCAAAATTTCCTGCTCCAGAACTCTCATGCTATTATTTACACTTGCAGACATTTGCTGACTATACTGTTGACAAAAAACTTTTATTTGTACTTTTCCTATATCCCACCATTGCCTTAATGTTGCAAAATCATTTTTTCTTTCTGACCATTGTTTCCAAAAAAAGGCAAAACATTCTAAAAATTGCATATCCTTTAAAAGCTGACAATTAAAATTCCAATATAAACTATGGGTGGAAGTTGATGGCAGAACTAAATCAATAAAAATCAATAAAAATATTTGAATTATGCTTAAAAACATAAAATTTGTCCAGTCTAGCAGCAGAAATACAATTTTCACTTAAACTGACCCAAGTGTATTGTCTAATTTTTGGGTTAAACATTCTCCAGACATCAACTAAATCATTAACATTTAAGCAGTTCTTTAGCAGACATTGGGGAAGGCTCCAAATGATTCCTGTCAATTTTAAAATCTACAGTGCAATTAAAATCTCCCCCTAGCAGCAGCACAGTCCCTAACTCAATACAAGTTAAAGCTTTGCTTAAAGTTTGTAAAAAAGTAACTCTTTCTGTAGCAACACAAGGTGCATAAACATTCATAAAACAAAATTTAACCAGTGACGTGCAGTCATAGAGGCAGGTGAGGCAGTGCTTCACCTGTCCTAATGACTAAAAACATTTATTTTTTGAATTATTATTATTAAAAAAAAAAAAAAAAATGTTTATTTTTTTTCCACCCCCCCCCCTGGTCCGGCATACATGGTATCATCCATGTTGCGTAATAGAAGGTAGGCAGCGAGCTGGTCCGCTGTCCTCCATCCATTGCACAACATGCCTGCCTGAGCCACAACTGAGCCAGTGCCACCCACTGGTGCCTAAAAGCTGAACCCATATGCTCCCATTTGAGGCTGCTCTTCTAGCAGCCTTGGGGAGCCAAACAGCAGCAGTCTTGTCAGTCATGTCACGTGACTGCTGACGATGCGGAGCAGTGTGCGGAAGTGCTGGAGGGAACCTTGGAGCCCTCAGCTGAGTCACGTGGACAGTGCACTGTGAGAAGCCAGGCTGCTGGAAGGAAGATCCAACGCAATCAGTGTCAAGCAGCCAAGGAGTGAGCCGCACCTGCTGAGGACCGTTACTTTTTGGTATTGGGTAAGTAATCTATTCTACTACTTTTTTTTTTCCACACTGTTTTATTCTGATGAGCCGGCCACCGCCTGAGAGAGTAAGTTACACAACCCACTACCACTTGCACACTAGTGAGTCTAGGTACATTGCTGTATGATTTAATATTTGTGCATGCTGATATGTTTGTGCGCGGTCACATACAGTGTATGAGTTTATATTATCAAATGATCTTATTGATCTCCACTGCTTTTACATTTTATTCCATCGTGATTTGCTATTTTATAACTACCTATAGCCTGAGTGGCTTTGACAAAGCAGCAGAAGCCGTGAAATATTCCTGTATGCTATATGTATGATGTATTATTTATTTATGCTGATAGTCATGTGTGTGCGCGGTCACATACGCTGTATGTGTTTATACAGTCCCAACATGCATTGCCGGGGCACTTATTAGACATATGTGAAAATATGTGCTCCTCATATTATCAATGCTGCAATGCTGCTAAACAAGCTTGTGTAAATATTTTCCTAACCCCTCTGGTATGCAAGGGGTTACTGATATTAGCTATATAGCTGTTAGACATGTCTGCTCCTATGTATTTGTCAGTGAATATGGCAGCACATGGGTGAGATCTGTTCTTTGGATATGGGCATATTATCTGTTTGCTTGGTACTTGAAGGGTGCCTCAGCCTTTGTTTACTGGATGTAATCCCCTTATAACCTGCCATTAGCAGAAACTGCACAACCGGGGGAAAGATGTTTGCTGTGAGGTGGGAGTTGACAATTCATTTAAGAAGGTGGTTTTAACATTGGAACTTTATGTGTTTTGGCTTTGCACATGACAATGCTGCTGAAAGGAGGGCAATGCTTTGGGGCTCTTGAAGGTCAGGAGTGGGATGTTATAGGTCTTTAAGTTAGCACTTCTGTGATCGAAGAACTGACCTCAGATTAAGTGTATATATCCACATCAAGCCAATTAATTGCATTACAGTGTTGTGCTTTTAAAGGGAAACCACAATATTCCTGCAGTTCTTTTTTTACCTGATAGAATCAACACCAGGACTTGATTTTTCTCCTGCAGATAATGTTTGTGCAGTAGTAGGACTGCAGTGGTATAATTGAATGAGCTGATAGTTTTCTGTTGCTTTTGGTTTGAGCATTATAAAAATGAGAGCTGCCCCATAAAGAAAAGTTAAATGAATGTGGCTAACATGAGAGACACACTAGTTAATCAATGGCACAGTATGTGTATTATTACTATATATACTGTGCGTAGTCAAGTGGTTATGACAGCCAGCTCTCAGGAAATAAAATGCTGATTTTCAGAACAGCAGCCAGCAAGTGATTTGGAGTGTTTAAAATGAGTAATTTATCCTTGGAAGCTATGCAAGTCTCCTGTTAAAAAAGTGAATCACCTGGATTAATTAATGTAAAAAATTGTCTGAGTTATATTGTTATGTTCACCTAGTTTCTTTATAAAACAATTAAATTGAGTGCAGGGGGGTAATACTTTTGCTTTTTCAGCACATTATCAGGTCTGTAGAGTGGTACATACTGCTAGCAAGATTGTTATACTGACATAAATGTAAAATAATTGTGTTGCTCAGCCATACACATACATGCAAGTCCTATATATACACACACAGAAGTCTTCCCCTGAGGGACATGAGAGTTTATGCTTTGCATAGGGCACTGTGTTGAATGTGTGACTAAAGGGAAAAAAAGTATGTATTTCTTCTTTTTCTTACTCTCTCCTCTTTTTGTTCCCCCTCTTTCTTTTCTCTCGCTCTTTCTCCACTCTCAGATCTTACTGTCTCTCCCTCTCTTATCTTCTTCTCTCTCTTCCCCTGTGTATTGTGCCCCCATTTCATCTCTCTCTCTATACAGGCTCTCTATTCTCTCTTTGATCCAACTTTCTCCATTCTATATCCCTTCTCTATCTTTCTTCTCTCACTCTATTTACACTTTCTCCATACTTTATTCCCCTCTCTACCCCCTCCCTCTTCAACTCTTCCTCTTCTCCCTCATCATTCTCTTACCTTTCTTTATTTGCTTAATTTCTGTCCTCTCTCACTTCCCCATTTCTCCCTGTATATTTCTCTCCACTTTACATGTTCTCTCTCCATTCCCCCTTCTCTCTCTTTTCTCTCACCTTCCATTCCCTTTCTTCCACTATCTCATTCCCACTGTTTTCATCACTCTCTCCAGAAGAAATAACAGCTAATAGAATGTTCTTAGGTTTGCTGGAAAATTATGTGGCTACTGGTTAATATTGATAATATAAAGGGAACTTTTAAGCAAGCATTCAGGAAACACCATATTTCATTAAAAATAAGACAGTGAAACAAGCAGTAACCACAGTGCTGAAATTACAGCATTGAGTCTAATCACACGTGAAAACTCCTGTATGTTCTGCTTAGTGGAAACATTGCCTGCTAGGGGTTGTTAGCCTTTTATTGTACCCAAAAGCTAGAATTCACTTTGTATCTTCATCTTTAGTAACCTCCACAGATGGAGGATTTTTGCAGGGTGGAGAGCATTTGTGTTTGTGTGGGACAGAGCATCTTTGTGTGCATGTGTGTTTGTGTGCAAGTATGAGTGAGCATCTGTGTGTGTGTTTGTGAGAGAGAGATCATCTGTATGTGCATGTGTAAGTATGAGAAAATCTATGTGTGTATGTGTTTGTGAGAGATCATCTGTATGTGTAAGTATGAGAGCATGTGTGAGTGACAAAGCAGGTGTGTGTGTGTTTGCGTGTGTGTGTGTGTTAGAGAGATCATCTGTATGTGCATGTGTAATTATGAGAGAGCATGTATGTGTGCTTATACGTGTGTCTCGCATATCATGGCCACTGCCTCACCAGCCTCTGACCTCACCGCACGTCACTGAATTTAACCCCTCCAAATACAGCCTCAACCTTTAGAAGCCTTCCTTTAATGATTTCTTCAACTACTACAGAATCTGGTTCTATATTTTCAGAAAAAAGAATTGCAACTCCTGCACTTGTATTAGAGCCATGACTGAGAAAACACTTCCCTCTCCATTCTCTAAACCACACACTCACATTAGTTAAATCTGTATGAGTTTCTTGTAAAAAAGATATCTTCACTTTTTTCTGTATTAAATATGAAAAAATTGTAGCTCTCTTCTCACTACCTCTACACCCATTAACATTTAATGTCCCACAGGACATCTTATTCACATTTTTACCCATCACAAAACATGAAGTAAGCAAACAGAGGAAAGAGTAAAAAAACAAATGCCTGCTAATCATCATTACTCTTTAGGGAAAGATGAACCTTTTGTAACATTTTTTTTAAACGATACCTGTTTTGTTTACTGAGCTCTTCCTCACTAGCACGTTTAAAATAGAACTCTACTGAATCTACAAACTTCACAAGATCAGAAAATGAATTCTGTATTTCAACATTATTTTTCCTTTTAGTAATATCTAAAAATTCATTAATACTCTGCAGAGAATAACTAGCAGTCATATGCTGAGCTGCAGGTAGAGAAACCTGAGAATCAGAAATTTCAACATCTTCCTCACTCTCTGAAAATGCTGCAAGAGCAGCTGGGGAATCATTAGCCACAGGTGTTCCTTCAGTAGTCTGCAAAACTGGGGGATTAACACTTTGTGAACTGGGCTCATCAGCTTTATCACTTACTTTTACTGAACTAATTACAGAATTATTATTGCATCCAGCTTTTTCCTCCTTATCAACAGTTTTACTTTCCTTCACCTCATCACCACCTGCATTTTCTATCTTCTTATATGAAACATCCTCTTTATTCCCTTCCACAACTGAGATTTTATTTTCTTCCATTTGATTCCCACTTATTTCATTAAATCTCTTAACCTTTTCTCTCCCTACCTGAATGAGCTCAGATTTAAAAGGCCTTTTCTTACTCTGCACTTTATCAGTTACAGCTAAATCTTTTTCCTGCAGTTTAGAAAGAGAAACTACAGCTTCCTGCTCCATTTTCTCATCTTGCTCACTGTCCTCAGATAAAGAAGACTCCCCTGATTCCAAATCAGAAACCAAATTCTCTTGCTCATTTGCAGCAATTTCAGCTGCTGCTTTCTGCTTTAGATCAGGGCAGTCCTTAATTAGATGTTCAGAGCTTTTACAACTAAAACAGCGCATTTGCTCAGTACTAGCAAAAACAATATAGTCACATTCATCCAACTTGTACCTTAAAGCAACATTTAAAGTTTTGTTACTGTCCTTAAGTATCATACAAACCTGTCTTCTAAAGGACATAACATGCTTAATCTCATTTGCTTTACATGCTAAAGGGCATAACATGCTTAATCTCATTTGCTTTACATGCTAAAGGAACCATGCGAATGGGACTAGTCAATTTCCCATAATGAGATAAATCATGAGCTAGTTGTTCATTTCTCAAAAAAGGAGGCACATTAGAAATAAGCACTTTCACAGTTGGAGTAGATAATGGAAGTGGAGGGCCCTCTAGTGGGCCTGTAGCAAAATTAAGGGATAGCTGACTTGAAGTCTGGAGGATTCTAGAAGTGTGTGTATGCTACAATGTTGCAAATGTGTGGGAGGGTGTACCTCTTGCCTTTATAGGGTCCTGTTCCAGTGGATTCGGCCTCTTCCTGCCTCCAGACTTCGAGGAGAACTTTCTTCTGTGCTGGATATCTTGAACTTTAGGCCCCAGGGATCATGAAGCGTGCCAGGCGTACTTCTTTGCCTCCCAGGAGGTACAGGGATGCGGTGGTGGAGCCTTCAAGAAGAAAGAGACCTGCAGGAGAAAATGAGGAGTCAGACCTGGATGATGTGGTACCCCCTACCCCCCAAGTTAGGGTTCCCAGTAGGCCCTCCATTGCTACTAGACAGAGGGTTAGGAGGGAGCTCAGTTACACCCCTTCTAGCAGGGCGGGGGCCGGGGCAAGCACCAGGGCTAGGGGAAGAGGAGCAGGGAGAGCGGTTCCCAGTGTTGATTCTGCCCAGGTTTCTGCTAGGACTGGGCCTGAGGTAGGGGGAGCTGGGGAGCATGGAGCAGACATTGGGGCCCTTATGCAGCAGCTCCCGGCGCTTCCGCCGGGCGCTCTGGCCACTGTCTTGGCCCTTGCCCAGTCTCTGGCCTCTGGCCGGGGGTCGGGCGGCATAGTGCAGGGCCTGGATGGTGCCGGAGGGTCTGGGGTTATTGCCGGTGGCTGCCGCGGCCGGGCGGGCTTGAGGCCTTCTAGCAGCGTGGGGCGTGGCCACGCCCCCGCACATAACGTGCGTCGCGTCTCCTCCCCCTCTGACGGATCTTCTTCTGGGGAGGAGCGCGGTCGCACGCGCACACAACGCCGCCCTGCTGACCAGCCGGAGGAGCCTTCCGGAGCAGCCCCTAGTAAGTTGGGGAGACTCCGGGTGGCGACGACGGCCGCAGGGGGCAGGGGGGCGGGTACCGGGCAGGTGGTGAGTGTGGCTGCAGGCGAGGAGCATAGGCGGCAGGTGAGAGGCTCATGTGTTAGAGGCGCAGATGACGCCATCACGGCAGATGGGGACCCCATGGGTCACAGGCAGCAGGTTATACCTCCAATAGAAGCGGAGGTTGTGGTGCTGAGGGGTAGTGGCTCGAATGGTGCTGTTGCCGGTATGAACAGGGATCTTATCATGAGAGATCAGCCACAGAGTCAGGAGCAAAGTGTGAGAGTTTGCAGGGGACAAAGTTTAGGTGCAAATGATGCCCCCTACTTTCAAGAAGCGGTACGTCCGCAACAGGCCCCTGAGCAGCAGAGGGAGCAGATAGCTAATAGACAAGGCAATGAAAATGTGACTCTTGGGTCAGGTACTATAGGTAATGTAGATGCTTCTAGGCAGGGCCAGTTGAGGGGTGTGAATGCACGTGTGTACAGTGTGCAGATCGCTGCTGAGGTACAGCGCGAGGTGAGAGAATGCGTTAGTCAGGCATTGGGTGTTCAGGAGGATTTGATTAGAAGGGCGGTGGCTGCAGCACTTGGGGTGCAAGAGAGGGCTAGGGGTGTCGAAAAGGAGGGTGCGGCCCCATCTGGGGCCCTCTTCGTCACTCAGAGTACTCCCCAGTCTGTTTTGTCTCCTCAGGTGTCATCAGGTGCTGAACGCAGAATGGAGGCTGGTACAAGCGGCCATTGCATGGCAAATGGAGGAGCTGTGGGACTTGCTAGCATTTCAGAAGGCGGACAACCACAGCCATCGGAAGGAGTGTCGCAGCAGCTGTCTCAAGCTGGTGAGTGCACAATCACTGATATTACACACACTAACATGGGGTCTTCCTCTAGTGACTCAGGTTCTGATAGCGAGGCAGGGCTGGGTTTAGTGGGAAAGGGCCAACAACAAATGTTTAGAATGATTAAAAAATTAGTGGCAGCGCAGGTGCAGGCGAAGGCAGGCACGCAGGGCGTCGTGGAGAACAATTCCTTAGCGCAAGCGGGAGTTGCGCCGGCGGGGCAGGTGGCATCAAGAAAAGTGGCGGTGCATGGGGATTCCTACCCATGCCTAGTCCACTCACTTTACGGCCATTTGAAGGCTAAAGTGATTAAAAAGATCCAAGAGGGTAGATATGTGAATATCTACGAACTCACTCCGGAAGCCTGTAGAGCTAAGGAGAGGGCGGCCGAGGGCTCGGGCCCCAAGAAAGTTAGGCGCCAGGAAACTTATGAGGAATGGCAGGCTGGATATAGGGTGTTGGCGTCCTGCTATGTTGATAGGTGGCCGACTCAGGGGCATAACCTTTTTAAATATCAAGACACTATTGGTGATATTAACAAAAGGTTCAGGGAAGGTGCTTGGCGGGACTACGATGTGGCGTTTCGCAAGAAAATGGTGGGTAACCCCATCTTACACTTCGGGACGCAAGATATGCACCTGTGGTCTAAGTTGGGGCGCGAGAGGTCTACTTCGCCAACCGGGGCGGCGAAGCCTGGGACGCAGCGGTCCTTTCCGCGCCCGAAGAGGCGGGGGAGGGAGTGCTGGAAATTCCAGGACAAGCAGTGTGACAGGGGAGCAAATTGCTCCTTTCGGCACATCTGCAAGTTTTGCAGCGGACCCCACCCGGGTGCAGAATGCGCGAATAGAAGGGGAGCCGGTGCACCCTCCCCGATTAGTAGAGGGGGACCTGGGGGCAAGGGCCCCAACTCCACTTAGGTACGAGAGGATGGCGCCGTGGCTGGCGCTGTATCCTGACGGCGAGGCAGCGGCAGTCCTGTCGTCGGGATTGAGGGTGGGGTTTAGGATACCGATTACATCGCAAGTAACTGGGTCCGCCGTCCACCGTAACCTAAAGTCAGCTTATGTGAGGGAGAAGCTGGATAAGGAACTGAGGCTGGGGAGGGTGGTCGGCCCATTTTGGGAACGACCAATCGCGGATCTAGTAGTCTCTCCACTGGGGGTAGTTCCCAAGCGGGAGAAGGGGAAGTACAGGCTCATTCACCACTTGTCTTATCCCAAGGGGGCGTCAGTGAACGATGCGATAGATCCGGACCTCAGTTCCGTGCATTATCAGTCCTTTGACGAGGCACTGGAGGAGGTTCGCTCTCGGGGTCGCGGGGCCTTGATGGCCAAGCTGGACATTGAGTCCGCCTTCCGCTTGCTCCCACTTCATCCTTCCTCATTCCGGCTGATGGGGATGAAGTTCGAGGGTGAATTTTTTGTTGACAGGTGTTTGCCCATGGGCTGCTCCTTGTCATGTGCCCTTTTTGAATGCTTCAGCTCCTTCCTGCACTGGGTAGTGCAGAGGGCGTCTGGGGGCGGGGCCGTGGCTCACTACCTGGATGATTTCCTGCTGGTAGGGGGTCCAGATACTGACGAATGTGCGGCATTGATGCGGGTGATGCAGGATATTACAGCAGAGTTTGGAGTGCCGCTCGCGCACGAAAAAACGCAGGGACCATGTACCTGCCTGACGTTCCTAGGCATAGAGATCGACACTGTTGCCTCCCTATGCCGGCTCCCAAAAGATAAAGTCGACCGCCTACTTGGGGCGGTTCAATCAGCATGTCGCGCGGAGCATATCTCCATTACTGAGCTGCAATCCCTTCTGGGGTTGCTTAACTTTGCGGGGAGGGCGATCCCCATGGGGAGGGTCTTCAACCGCAGGTTAGAAGCTCAATTGAAGGGGCCTCGGACGCTTAGCCACAAGCGTCGGGTGACAGAGGAGATGAGGGACGACCTGAGAGTTTGGGAGAGGTTCCTTGTTCATTTTAACGGGGTCTGCCTTTGGAGAGACGGGCCCATTTCCAATCAAGCCTTGCATCTGTTCACGGATGCCGCGGGCGGGTTTGGCTAAGGAGCCTATTTAGACGGAGACTGGAGTGCGGAGCCATGGCCAGAGGGCTGGGCTGCCGCGGGTCTCACGCGTAACCTTACAATGCTAGAACTCTTCCCTATTGTGGTAGCAATAGAACTATGGGGAGAGAGGCTGTCAAATCGGTCAGTAATCTTCTGGTCAGACAATATGAGCGTGGTATATGCCATAAACAGGTTGTCAGCAACCTCACCGGTGGTGGTGACCTACCTACGGCACCTCGTCTTGCGGTGTTTGCAGCTTAATGTTCGCTTCACAGCACGGCACGTCCCAGGGGTGAGCAATGTGATAGCAGATGCCCTTTCCAGATTTCAATGGGATCAGTTTAGAAGGGTAGCCCCGAGGGCGGCAGCTGAGGGTCTAACGTGCCCTCTTTTCCTTTGGCAGCTGGCGGGGGTTGGGAGTCCATCCTCCCCATGATCAGGGCATCGCTGGCTCCTAAGACGTGGGCTGCGTATTCGGCGCATTGGAGGGCATGGGAGCGTTTCAGCTTGCAGAAGGGCTTCTTGTTGTGTCAGGCGTCTCAGGTACACGTTCTAGAATGGCTTGCGTGCTTGAAGCTTGAGGGTATGTCCAGATTGTCAGCTTTGAGCAGGTTAGCGGCATTGTCCTTTTTCAATAAAGCCTTAGGTTTCAGGGATTATACAGGTACTTTTCTAGTAAGGCAGATCTTGAAGGGATGGGGCCGGTTGGCCCCACCCGCAAAGGATCGGAGGGAGCCGATCACGACGGAAAGATTACGCTCGTTGGTGGTAAATCTGGGGGCAGTGTGCAGTTCAGCCTACGAGGCGGTCTTGATTCGGGCTGCTTTCGCGCTGGCATTTGCGGGGGCGCTGAGGATAGGCGAAGTGGTCGCCTCCTCCACAAGAGGGGAGGTAGGCGGTATTAAAGTGGGGCACGTAAGGACCACGGACGATTGCGTGCTCTTGCTCATTCCCAGATCCAAAACTGATCAGGATGGGAAAGGGGCCTGGTTGCCTTTAGCCAGACACGAATACACAGAGTGCTGCCCGGTATCGAGCGTGGCGGATTATTGCCGTGTACGGCCGGTCGGAGGACTACAGTTTCTCGTGCACGAGGACGGTAGTTCACTTTCAGCTTTCCAGTTCCGCAAAGTGCTTGCCAAAGTGGCAGCGGCAGCGGGATTGGATCCATCTAAGATTGCGCCGCATTCATTCCGCATCGGGGCAGCGACTAGTGCTGCGGCCTTGGGGTCGTCGCAGGCGGTCATTAAGAAAATGGGGCGTTGGAAGTCTGAGCGATATAGGGGCTATATTCGCCCATTGCATGCTTAGTGATGAGGGTGTGTAAGGTGTGTAACCTCTTGATTCCTTCCCGACTTGGTGGGGAGTGGGGGGGGTGAGAAAGGGGTATTGCCAGTGGTTTGTCACCATTTCATTGTCCCCATCCATGTTGTTATAGGTACAGGAAAGACCCCGGTGCGCGTGTGGATTATTGGGCACTCCTTTATCCACTGGGCGGCTATCAGGGCGCATCATTCCCCGGGAGGGCAGCAGCTAGGATTGGCAGCATCCAGGGCTAACATTCGCTGGCTCGGGCGCAGGGGTCTTAATTGGAGGGAGCTTCCCGCTCTGTTACAGGATGCACATAGGAGGTGGGGAAAGCCTCAAGTGATTGTTGTGCATCTGGGCGGAAATGACTTGGGATCCATTCCCGTGTTGGATTTAATACGGATTATGGTTGCGGACATTAAGTGGGTGTGCACATGGCTTCAGGATGTGCGGATAGGTTGGTCTAACGTGGTTGCACGGCTGCGTTGGCGTCACATTGTGACACAGAGGGCAGCGTACAATGTCCGCAAGAAAGTGAATAGGGAAGTGGGGAGAGCGGTCACGGCCGTGGAAGGTTTCGTCATTAGGCATGACACTATTACGGCCGACAAGAAGGCCCTTTACCGACCGGATGGGGTTCACCTGGCGGACGTCGGGTTGGACATTTTCCTGGCTAACCTTAAGACAGCCATCTCATCGGTTGTTTAAAATGAACATTTATTAGGGCATTAGTTCGTTTCAAAGTTCTGTGCTATGGTTGGCATCCGACCGTTGTTAACACAGCGTTATTTATATATAAAAAAAAAAAAAAAAAAAAAGTTGAATTTGGTTGTATGTTATATTGTTATACTGTTATTTAAGGGCTATGTTGGTTAAGTGTGGCGGCAAGAGGCGTCTTTTGTGGCGGTCGGGCAAGGCCCTGGGAGCGGGCGCAGTGTGAGCAGAGTGACGGCCCAAACACAGGGAGAGGTGTCGCCCACTAAGTGCCGGCTTAGGGGTTCCTCTCCCCCCTTTTAAAGAGCTGCAGGCCGAAGAGCTCTACATAACAAAATCTCTCTCACTGTGCCAATGAGCGTGCGCAACCCCTGTGCCACGCTGCAGACATCGGAGGGGCCTTGTCCGTCAATAAGTAGGGGTTAGTTAGCTAGAAGAAGATGCCGCCACCAACTGGAATGAACTTGCTACAAGTTCAGGGATAGGTTGATTTGAGCTGCCTAATTATTGGCTAGATTAGGCAGAATTCAATTTGTTTAATAAACGCGACCGTGACCGGTCTTTTCCCCAAAGCAGTTGTGTTGTGTTTTTATTGAAAACGTAGGACGTAATAGGAGGTTTATCCCTTATGGAAGTGGAGGGCCCTCTAGTGGGCCTGTAGCAAAATTAAGGGATAGCTGACTTGAAGTCTGGAGGATTCTAGAAGTGTGTGTATGCTACAATGTTGCAAATGTGTGGGAGGGTGTACCTCTTGCCTTTATAGGGTCCTGTTCCAGTGGATTCGGCCTCTTCCTGCCTCCAGACTTTGAGGAGAACTTTCCCCGCCCGCCCGTCCCTGGATGAAGGTATGTGGCGGCAAGTTAGGTTAAGGGTAAGTCAGTCCTCGGCGGGGGTAGGTTTAGTTGAACCAGCCCCATAAGCCCGAGGTTGTAATTTAGTCATCCACCTCTCTCATACGTGTTGGATGATTCGTTTGGAGAGGATGCCTTACTGGGTTGGTGAAATTGTGCCCTAGCTGGCGGTCGGGCAAGGCCCTGGGAGCGGGCGCAGTGTGAGCAGAGTGACGGCCCGAACACAGGGAGAGGTGTCGCCCACTAAGTGCCGGCTTAGGGGTTCCTCTCCCCCCTTTTAAAGAGCTGCAGGCCGAAGAGCTCTACATAACAAAATCTCTCTCACTGTGCCAATGAGCGTGCGCAACCCCTGTGCCACGCTGCAGACATCGGAGGGGCCTTGTCCGTCAATAAGTAGGGGTTAGTTAGCTAGAAGAAGATGCCGCCACCAACTGGAATGAACTTGCTACAAGTTCAGGGATAGGTTGATTTGAGCTGCCTAATTATTGGCTAGATTAGGCAGAATTCAATTTGTTTAATAAACGCGACCGTGACCGGTCTTTTCCCCAAAGCAGTTGTGTTGTGTTTTTATTGAAAACGTAGGACGTAATAGGAGGTTTATCCCTTAGGGTAGAACAGTATAAAAAACTCCAAAAATGACAACACCCTCAGAAATTACTTTGTTAGCTAGCTGTTCAGTGCTCACAAAAACAACCACTGATTTATTCATTCTTGATGCAGACTTAATATTACTGCAACCAACAACTTTCCCTACAGCTAACACACAATTCTCAACATTAACATCATTTCCAGGGCTAATCCTGACCCCATGCCTTCTGGTCAAATTCTCAAACCTAAATACATTGGGACAGCTTCCCCCTGAAGTTGAAGCCATTCTGGGCTAGCCCCAGAAAAAAACCCTAACCAACAGCAAAAAAAACAGCAAGCTAAGCCAAGCTACACTGCAACACACAGCCTCAGTCAGTGCTCTCACACCAAGCTCCTCCTCTTCCTCTAGAGAGAGAGAGAGAGAAAGAAAGAGAGAGAGAGAGAAAGAGAGAGAAAAATAGAGAGTGAAAGAGAGAGAGAAAGAGAGAGAGAGAAAGAGAGAGAAAGAGAAAGAAAGAGAGAGAGAGAAAGAGAAAAAGAGAGAGAGAGCGATAGAGAGCAAGAGAGAGCGATAGAGAGCAAGAGAGAGCGATAGAGAGTGATAGAAAGCGATAGAGAGAGAGCAGGATATCAATAGAGAGAGATAGAGGAGAGTAAGAGAGAGACCAAAAAAGAGAGAGCAATATAATAATTTAATAAATAATAATTTAAACTTACTTGATAATATTTTCCTTTTGAATGTTTAGATGTAAAAAATGTTTTATGAGAATTTAGTCTGTAAATTAAAAAAAAAAAAAATGACAAACCGTTAAAATAAATTTAGTGCCATCAAAATAGAGAGAAAGAGAAAGAGAGAAAGAGAGAAAGAGAGAAACAGAGAAAGAGAGAAAGAGAGAGAGAGAGAGAGAGAGAGAGAGAGAGAGAGAAAGAGAGAGAGAGAGAAAGAGAGAGAAAGAGAGAGAGAGTAAGAGAGAGAGAGAGAAAGCGAAAGAGAGAAAGAGAGAGAGAAAGAGAGAGAGAAAGAGCGAAAAAGAGAGAGAAAGAGAGAAAGAGAGAGAGAAAAATAGAGAGTGAAAGAGAGAGAGAGAAAGAGAGAGAGAAAGAGAGAGTGATAGAGAGCAATAGAAAGTGATAGAGAGAGAGCAGGATATCAATAGAGAGAGATAAAGAAGGAGAGTAAGAGAGAGAGACCAAGAAAGAGAGAGCAATATAATAATTTAATAAAACAAAATTTATGCTTACCTGATAAATTTATTTCTCTTGTGGTGTATCCAGTCCACAGATTCATCCATTACTTGTGGGGATATTCTCCTTCCCAACAGGAAGCTGCAAGAGGACACCCACAGCAGAGCTGTCTATATAGCTCCTCCCCTAACTGCCACTCCCAGTCATTCGACCGAAGACAAGCAAGAGAAAGGAGAAACTATAGGGTGCAGTGGTGACTGTAGTTTAAAAATAAAAACACCTGCCTTAAAATGACAGGGCGGGCCGTGGACTGGATGCACCACAAGAGAAATAAATTTATCAGGTAAGCATAAATTTTGTTTTCTCTTGTAAGGTGTATCCAGTCCACGGATTCATCCATTACTTGTGGGATACCAATACCAAAGCTATAGGACACGGGTGAAGGGAGGGACAAGGCAGGCGCTTAAACGGAAGGAACCACTGCCTGTAAGAACTTTCTCCCAAAAATAGCCTCCGAAGAAGCAAAAGTATCAAATTTATAGAATTTAGAAAAAGTATGAAGCGAAGACCAAGTCACCGCCTTACAAATCTGTTCAACAGAAGCCTCATTCTTAAAAGCCCATGTGGAAGCTACCGCTCTAGTGGAATGAGCGGTAATTCTTTCAGGAGGCTGCTGGCCACTGGCCAGCAGTCTCATAAGCTAAGCAGATTATACTTCGTAGCCAAAAAGAAAGAGAAGTTGCCGAAGCCTTTTGGCCTCTCCTCTGTCCAGAGTAGACCACAAACAAAGCAGATGTTTGACGAAAATCCTTCGTAGCTTGTAAATAAAATTTTAAAGCACGAACCACATCAAGATTGTGTAATAGACGTTCCTTCTTTGAAGAAGGATTAGGACATAGTTCAGGAACAACAATCTCCTGATTGATATTTTTATTAGATACCACCTTAGGAAGAAAACCAGGTTTGGTACGTAACACTACCTTATCTGCATGGAAAATGAGAGGTAGATAAATGCAAAGGTTTGAACGGAACCCCTTGCAGAACCTTAAGAACTAAATTTAAATTCCATGGTGGAGCAACAGGTTTAAACACAGGCTTGATTCTAACTAAAGCCTGACAAAATGCCTGAACATCTGGAGTATCAGCCAGACGCTTGTGCAAAAGAATAGACAGAGCAGAAATCTGTCCCTTTAAGGAACTAGCTGACAATCCCTTCTCCAATCCTTCTTGGAGAAAAGATAATATCCTAGGAATCCTGACCTTACTCCATGACTAACCTTTGGATTCACACCAATGAAGATATCTACACCATATCTTATGATAGATTTTCCTAGTGATCAGCTTTCAAGCCTGAATTAAGGTGTTAATGACCAACTCAGAGAAACCACGCTTTGATAAAATCAAGCGTTCAATCTCCAAGCAGTCAGACGCAGAGAAATTAGATTTGGATGGTTGAAAGGACCCTGAAGTAGAAGGTCCTGCCTCAGCGGCAGAGTCCATGGTGGAAGGAATGACATGTCCCCCAGATCTACATACCAAGTCCTGCATGGCCACGCAGGTGCTATCAAAATCACCGAAGCTCTCTCCTGCTTGATCTTGGCAATCAGACGAGGCAGCAGAGGAAACGGTGGAAACACATAAGCCAGGTTGAAGGACCAAGGCGCTGCTAGAGCATCTATCAGCGCTGCCTTGGGATCCCTGGACCTGGATCCGTAACAAGGAAGCTTGGCGTTCTGACGAGACGCCATGAGATCCAGTTCTGGTTTGCCCCAAAGTTGAATCAAATGTGCAAATACCTCCGGATGGAGTTCCCACTCCCCCGGATGAAAAGTCTGCTGACTTAGAAAATCCGCCTCCCAGTTCTCAACTCCTGGGATATGGATAGTTGATAGATGGCAAGAATGAACCTCCTCCCATAGAATTATTTTTGAAACCTCCAACATTGCTAGGGAACTCCTTGTTCCCCCTTGATGGTTGATGTAGGCTACAGTCGTGATATTGTCCGACTGAAATCTGATGAACCTGACTGCAGCAAGCTGAGGCCAAGCCTGAAGAGCATTGAATATCGCTTTTAGTTCCAGAATGTTTATCGGAAGGAGTGCCTCCTCCTGAGTCCACGAGCCCTGAGCCTTCAGGGAGTTCCAGACTGCACCCCAACCTAGAAGGCTGGCATCTGTCATAACTATTGTCCAATCTGGCCTGCGGAAGGTCATACCCTTGGACAGATGGACCCGAGATAGCCACCAGAGAAGAGAATCCCTGGTCTCTTGATCCAGATTTAGTAGAGGGGACAAATCTGTGTAATCCCCAATTCACTGACTGAGCATGCACAGTTGCAGCAGTCTGAGATGTAGGCGGGCAAACGGCACTATGTCCATTGCCGCTACCATTAAGCCGATTACTTCCATACACTGAGCCACTGAAGGGCGAGGAGTGGTATAAAGAACACTGCAGGAATTTAGAAGTTTTGACAACCTGGTCTCTGTCAGGTAAATCTTCATTTCTACAGAATCTATCAGAGTTCCTAGGAAGGAAACTCTTGTGAGAGGGGATAGAGAACTCTTTTCTTCGTTCACCTTCCACCCATGAGACCTCAGGAATGCCAGAACAATGTCCGTATGGGACCTGGCGATTTGAAAATTCAACGCCTGTATCAGAATGTCGTCTAGGTAAGGGGCTACTGCTATACCCCGCGGCCTTAGGACCGCTAGGAGTGACCCTAGAACCTTCATAAAGATTCTTGGTGCCGTTGCTAACCCAAAGGGAAGAGCCACAAACTTGTAATGCCTGTCTAAGAAGGCGAACCTGAGAAACCGATGATGATCTCTGTGTATCGGAATGTGAAGATAAGCATCCTTTAAGTCCATGGTAGTCATATATTGACCCTCCTGGATCATAGGTAGGATGGTTCGAATAGTCTCCATCTTGAAGGATGGGACCCTGAGAAATTTGTTTAAGATATTGAGATCTAAGATTGGTCTGAATGTTTCCTCTTTCTGGGAAACTACAAACAGATTTGAATAGAAGCCTTGCCCCTGTTCCTCCTTTGGAACTGGGTGAATCACTCCCATAACTAGGAGGTCTTGAACACAATGTAAGAATGCCTCTCTCTTTATCTGGTTTGCAGATAATTGTGAGAGATGAAATCTCCCTTTTGGGGAA
>NC_069508.1:184263695-184281195 GCF_027579735.1 Bombina bombina | reverse complement strand
TTCCCAGACTTCTCCCTTGTGTGAAGAACATGTTGATGTCTCTGTTGGCCCAGAAAGTGATGTTTCACAGCAAAATAATTCTGAGGATGTGGATGAAGGTAATTTTTTTTTTCTTTTAATTTATTTTTTATTAAAGTATTTTTTTATTGAGGTAAAAGTAGATATTACAATACAGTCATATCGGAAAAGGTACAGACTATTCACATCCTGTAGGGAAAACACATATCTAGCAAGTACAATACATCACATGGAAACATCAACACTCGTCAAATCGACAGGATATAGTATTCTGGTTACCTCATTTTTTAAGATTATTGGATCGCTATGTCCTCTAATCAAACAGGCCCACTTAGGGGGCCAGAAATCTCAACCAGACATTGAGGACCAAAAAACAAAGCTAAAATCAAAGAGTCTAGTGTCAATGTGAATGAAATAGTGTCAAAGTTGGGAGACCATAGATGCTATTTAAGTATAAAAGTACAATAGTGTACTTGTGTTATGCTTAGTTGATATAATATAGACAACTCGGCACACTGAAAGAGGTGATATGTTGATATGGGTTACTGTTGCTACTACAAACCTGGGTATACACATACATTGAACATTATTAGTTACACAGTTCACCGCTTTGAGCTAGAAAAATACAGCTGTAATGCCTGTGACTCACATAACTCTGTAAATTAGCAGGGAGGTGAATGTAGTTAGTCATCTTAGATTAGCTAGTACAAGATGAGTAAGATTATGTATCTAGGATTGCAAGCTCAGAAAAAAGAGTAAACTATCTGGAGAAAATACATAGGGTTCAATTATATTAATCACTCAGAATCTTCTAGTTTAGATCATCACATCAGCAGCTCTAACACATTTGTCAAACATATAAACAAGCTAACATCAACATTAAAATTATGATAGCAAACAGTCTGCAGACATTAGACACATAAAACAATCCTAACAAATCTATTTATTGTGAGAATCCGGAGAGCCCTTTTTCTTCTGTTAAGTGTGATCAGTCCACGGGTCATCATTACTTCTGGGATATTACTCCTCCCCAACAGGAAGTGCAAGAGGATTCACCCAGCAGAGCTGCATATAGCTCCTCCCCTCTACGTCACTCCCAGTCATTCTCTTGCACCCAACGACTAGATAGGATGTGTGAGAGGACTATGGTGATTATACTTAGTTTTATATCTTCAATCAAAAGTTTGTTATTTTAAAATAGCACCGGAGTGTGTTATTACCTCTCTGGCAGAGTTTGAAGAAGAATCTACCAGAGTTTTGCTATGATTTTAGCCGGAGTAGTTAAGATCATATTGCTGTTCTCGGCCATCTGAGGAGTGAGGTAAACTTCAGATCAGGGGACAGCGGGCAGATGAATCTGCATAGAGGTATGTAGCAGTTTTTATTTTCTGACAATGGAATTGATGAGAAAATCCTGCCATACCGATATAATGTCATGTATGTATACTTTACACTTCAGTATTCTGGGGAATGGTACTTCACTAGAATTACACTGTAAGAAATACATAAAGCTGTTTAATAACTAGAGATTATGTTTAACGTTTTTGCTGGAATGTAAAATCGTTTTCATTTGCTGAGGTACTGTGTGAATAAATGTTTGGGCACTATTTTTCCACTTGGCAGTTGCTTAATCTGTTTTTCTGACAGTTTCTGTTCTCCCTCACTGCTGTGTGTGAGGGGGAGGGGCCGTTTTTTGGCGCTTTTACTATGCATCAAATATTTCAGTCAGCAACTCATTGTATTCCCTGCATGATCCGGTTCATCTCTACAGAGCTCAGGGGTCTTCAAAACTTATTTTGAGGGAGGTAATTTCTCTCAGCAGAGCTGTGAGAATTATAGTTTGACTGAGATAAAAAACGTTTATTCTGTAATTTGTTTCCTGCTTTCAGAATTTGTTATCTTTGCTAATGGGATTAAACCTTTGCTAAAGTTGTGTTGTTTACAAGGATTGAGGCTATAACTGTTTCAATTTATTAATTTTCAACTGTCATAGATCTTCTGTGCTTCTTAAAGGCACAGTACGTTTTAATATTATTCTAATTGAATTGTATTTCCAAGTTGCAAGTTTATTTGCTAGCGTGTTAAACATGTCTGATTCAGAGGATGATACCTGTGTCATTTGTTGCAATGCCAAAGTGGAGCCCAATAGAAATTTATGTACTAACTGTATTGATGCTACTTTAAATAAAAGTCAATCTGTACAAATTGAACAAATTTCATCAAACAACGAGGGGAGAGTTATGCCGACTAACTCGCCTCACGTGTCAGTACCTACATCTCCCGCTCAGAGGGAGGTGCGTGATATTGTAGCGCCGAGTACATCTGGGCGGCCATTACAAATCACATTACAGGATATGGCTACTGTTATGACTGAGGTTTTGGCTAAATTACCAGAACTAAGAGGTAAGCGTGATCACTCTGGGGTGAGAACAGAGTGCGCTGATAATATTAGGGCCATGTCAGACACTGCGTCACAGGTGGCAGAACATGAGGACGGAGAACTTCATTCTGTGGGTGACGGTTCTGATCCAAACAGACTGGATTCAGATATTTCAAATTTTAAATTTAAACTGGAAAACCTCCGTGTATTACTAGGGGAGGTGTTAGCGGCTCTGAATGATTGTAACACAGTTGCAATACCAGAGAAAATGTGTAGGTTGGATAAATATTTTGCGGTACCGACGAGTACTGAGGTTTTTCCTATACCTAAGAGACTTACTGAAATTGTTACTAAGGAGTGGGATAGACCCGGTGTGCCGTTCTCACCCCCTCCGATATTTAGAAAAATGTTTCCAATAAACGCCACCACAAGGGACTTATGGCAAACGGTCCCTAAGGTGGAGGGAGCAGTTTCTACCTTAGCTAAGCGTACCACTATCCCGGTGGAGGATAGCTGTGCTTTTTCAGATCCAATGGATAAAAAGTTAGAGGGTTACCTTAAGAAAATGTTTGTTCAACAAGGTTTTATATTGCAACCCCTTGCATGCATTGCGCCGATCACGGCTGCAGCGGCATTCTGGATTGAGTCTCTGGAAGAGAACATTGGTTCAGCTACTCCGGACGACATTACGGACAGGCTTAGAGTCCTTAAACTAGCTAATTCATTCATTTCGGAGGCCGTAGTACATCTTACTAAACTTACGGCGAAGAATTCAGGATTCGCCATTCAGGCACGCAGGGCGCTGTGGCTAAAATCCTGGTCAGCTGATGTTACTTCTAAGTCTAAATTGCTTAATATACCTTTCAAAGGGCAGACCTTATTCGGGCCCGGGTTGAAAGAGATTATCGCTGACATTACAGGAGGTAAAGGCCATGCCCTGCCTCAGGACAAAGCCAAAGCCAAGACTAGACAGTCTAATTTTCGTTCCTTTCGTAATTTCAAAGCAGGAGCAGCATCAACTTCCTCTGCACCAAAACAGGAAGGAGCTGTTGCTCGCTACAGACAAGGCTGGAAACCTAACCAGTCCTGGAACAAGGGCAAGCAGACTAGGAAACCTGCTGCTGCCCCTAAAACAGCATGAATTGAGGGCCCCCGATCCGGGATCGGATCTAGTGGGGGGCAGACTTTCTCTCTTCGCCCAGGCTTGGGCAAGAGATGTTCAGGATCCCTGGGCGCTAGAGATAATATCTCAGGGATACCTTCTGGACTTCAAATACTCTCCTCCAAGAGAGAGATTTCATCTGTCAAGATTGTCAACAATCCAGACAAAGAAAGAGGCGTTTCTACGCTGCGTACAAGAGCTCTTGTTAATGGGAGTAATCCATCCAGTTCCACGATCGGAACAGGGACAGGGGTTTTACTCAAATCTGTTTGTGGTTCCCAAAAAAGAGGGAACTTTCAGACCAATCCTGGACTTAAAGATCCTAAACAAATTCCTAAGAGTTCCATCGTTCAAGATGGAGACTATTCGGACAATTTTACCTATGATCCAAGAGGGTCAATACATGACCACTGTAGATTTAAAAGATGCTTACCTTCACATACCGATTCACAAAGATCATTATCGGTACCTAAGGTTTGCATTCCTAGACAGGCATTACCAGTTTGTGGCTCTTCCATTCGGATTGGCTACAGCTCCAAGAATCTTCACAAAGGTTCTGGGTGCTCTTCTGGCGGTACTAAGACCGTGGGGAATCTCGGTAGCTCCATACCTAGACGACATTCTGATACAAGCTTCAAGCTTTCAAACTGCCAAGTCTCATACAGAGTTAGTGCTGGCATTTCTAAGGTCACATGGTTGGAAGGTGAACGAAAAGAAAAGTTCACTCGTTCCACTCACAAGAGTTCCCTTCCTGGGGACTCTTATAGATTCTGTAGAAATGAAGATTTACCTGACAGAGGACAGGCTAACAAGACTTCAAAGTGCTTGCCGCACCCTTCATTCCATTCAACACCCGTCAGTGGCTCAATGCATGGAGGTAATCGGCTTAATGGTAGCGGCAATGGACATAGTACCCTTTGCACGCTTACACCTCAGACCACTGCAACTGTGCATGCTAAGTCAGTGGAATGGGGATTACTCAGACTTATCCCCTTCTCTGAATCTGGATCAAGAGACCAGAAATTCTCTTCTATGGTGGCTTTCTCGGCCACATCTGTCCAGGGGGATGCCATTCAGCAGACCAGACTGGACAATTGTAACAACAGACGCCAGCCTTCTAGGTTGGGGTGCCGTCTGGAATTCTCTGAAGGCTCAGGGACAATGGAGTCAGGAGGAGAGTCTCCTGCCAATAAACATTCTGGAATTGAGAGCAGTTCTCAATGCCCTCCTGGCTTGGCCCCAGTT
The DNA here is from genome assembly GCF_027579735.1 of Bombina bombina. Classification (NCBI taxonomy): domain Eukaryota; kingdom Metazoa; phylum Chordata; class Amphibia; order Anura; family Bombinatoridae; genus Bombina; species Bombina bombina. Next base: position 184,276,390 of record NC_069508.1, on the reverse strand, counting down.
GACAACTCGGGGGTTCATCAGGTTTCAGTCGGACAACATCACGACTGTAGCTTACATCAACCATCAGGGAGGGACAAGAAGCTCCCTAGCTATGATGGAAGTATCAAAGATAATTTGCTGGGCAGAGTCTCACTCTTGCCACCTGTCAGCAATCCACATCCCGGGAGTGGAGAACTGGGAGGCGGATTTCTTAAGTCGTCAGACTTTTCATCCGGGGGAGTGGGAACTTCATCCGGAGGTCTTTGCCCAAATACTTCGACGTTGGGGCAAACCAGAGATAGATCTCATGGCGTCTCGACAGAACGCCAAGCTTCCTCGTTACGGGTCCAGATCCAGGGATCCAGGAGCAGTCCTGATAGATGCTCTGACAGCACCTTGGGACTTCAGGATGGCTTACGTGTTTCCACCCTTCCCGTTGCTTCCTCGATTGATTGCCAGAATCAAACAAGAGAGAGCATCAGTGATTCTAATAGCACCTGCGTGGCCACGCAGGACTTGGTATGCAGACCTGGTGGACATGTCATCCTATCCACCTTGGTCTCTACCTCTGAAACAGGACCTTCTGATACAGGGTCCCTTCAAACATCAAAATCTAACTTCTCTGAAGCTGACTGCTTGGAAATTGAACGCTTGATTTTATCAAGACGTGGATTTCTGAGTCAGTTATTGATACCTTAATACAGGCTAGGAAACCTGTTACCAGAAAGATTTACCATAAGATATGGCGTAAATACCTATATTGGTGTGAATCCAAAGGTTACTCTTGGAGTAAGGTTAGGATTCCTAGGATATTGTCTTTTCTACAAGAAGGTTTAGAAAAGGGTTTATCTGCTAGTTCATTAAAGGGACAGATCTCAGCTCTGTCCATTCTGTTACACAAACGTCTGTCAGAAGTTCCTGACGTCCAGGCTTTTTGTCAGGCTTTGGCCAGAATTAAGCCTGTGTTTAAAACTGTTACTCCACCATGGAGTTTAAACCTTGTTCTTAATGTTTTACAGGGCGTTCCGTTTGAACCCCTTCATTCCATTGATATAAAGTTGTTATCTTGGAAAGTTCTATTTTTAATGGCTATTTCCTCGGCTCGAAGAGTCTCTGAATTATCAGCCTTACATTGTGATTTTCCTTATTTGATTTTTCATTCGGATAAGGTAGTCCTGCGTACTAAACCTGGGTTCTTACCTAAGGTAGTTACTAACAGGAATATCAATCAAGAGATTGTTGTTCCTTCTTTATGCCCAAATCCTTCTTCAAAGAAGGAACGTCTACTGCACAACCTGGATGTAGTCCGTGCTCTAAAATTTTACTTACAGGCAACTAAGGAATTTCGACAAACGTCTTCTCTGTTTGTCATTTACTCTGGGCAGAGGAGAGGTCAAAAAGCTTCCGCTACCTCTCTTTCTTTTTGGCTTCGTAGCATAATTCGTTTAGCTTATGAGACTGCTGGACAGCAGCCTCCTGAAAGAATTACAGCTCATTCTACTAGAGCTGTGGCTTCCACTTGGGCCTTCAAGAATGAGGCCTCTGTTGAACAGATTTGCAAGGCTGCAACTTGGTCTTCGCTTCATACTTTTTCCAAATTTTACAAATTTGACACTTTTGCTTCATCGGAGGCTATTTTTGGGAGAAAGGTTCTTCAGGCAGTGGTTCCTTCTGTATAAAGAGCCTGCCTATCCCTCCCGTCATCGTGTACTTTTGCTTTGGTATTGGTATCCCAGAAGTAATGATGACCCGTGGACTGATCACACTTAACAGAAGAAAACATAATTTATGCTTACCTGATAAATTCCTTTCTTCTGTAGTGTGATCAGTCCACGGCCCGCCCTGTTTTTAAGGCAGGTAAATATTTTTTAATTTATACTCCAGTCACCACTTCACCCTTGGCTTTTCCTTTCTCGTTGGTCCTTGGTCGAATGACTGGGAGTGACGTAGAGGGGAGGAGCTATATGCAGCTCTGCTGGGTGAATCCTCTTGCACTTCCTGTTGGGGAGGAGTAATATCCCAGAAGTAATGATGACCCGTGGACTGATCACACTACAGAAGAAAGGAATTTATCAGGTAAGCATAAATTATGTTTTTTCACGCTCATATAGGTGCAGGATACGGTAAGGGCTCTGCGAACAGGGCAGAGACTACCTAACTCTGCCAAAAGGGGTGTGGGGGGTAAGGTACTCATCCCTACCCACACAGAATATATAACGAACAAAAGAAGAGAAAAAGGGAAGAAAAAAAAAAAAAAAGAAAAAAAAGAGGAAAAAGAGGGGGAGGGGAAGGGGGGGAGGGGAAGAGAGGCGAGGAGGGGGAAAAAGAAGGTGGAAAGAGAAGGTTGGGGAGGGAGGGAGGAGGGAGTAGAGAGGAAAAAGGAAGAGGGGGAGAGGGGATTAGAGAGGGGGTAGGAAGAGAGGGGGAGGGAAGAGGGAAGAAAGGAAAAGAGGCAAGAAGGGGAAGGGGGGTGGAGGGAAGGAGGGTAGAGAGGAAGGGAAGGGCAGGGTGGGAAGGGAGGGGGAAACGGTGGGAAGGGAGGGGGGAAAGGGAGTAAGGGGGGAAAAAAAGGGGGGGACGGAAAGGAAGAGGGGTGCGAAGCCTAAAATGTTAACAAAGTCCCACTTAATAAGCAAACAGTGGATCTCAAGTAGTTTTCAAATGGAAATACTTTCTCACTCATCAGTGCATAATCTCAAAGGAATGAGGGGTTTGTCTTTCTATAGGGCATATATGGAAAAGGAATCTTAACCAGACCTCTAATGGGGCCCTAGGGTTGTTAAATTCGGTGGTAAACTGAGCACAGATCAAAATTATCTAGATTAGTTCTATATTGTTGGTTATATGCTATAAAAGCATCACTCTCTACAGCTTTCAGGGAGCCCCCTTTAACTCTAGACTGACCCCAATTCTCATAAATTTTGCTACTGCAATCTAGATTTTATCATATTCTTTATATGTATGAACCTAGTAAAATTCTTGCGTTTGCAATACAATTAAGCATCCATATAATCACATTAGTCAGCTATAACAGCTATGAGATAGATATTTCACACATGCAAAACAGATGATTTCCTATAATAGAAGGGGTAGCAAAAGGGCAGGACAGGCAAAGAGATAATACCAAATGCTTTGGCATATAATACACACAAAACCTTCTTTAGTGCTACACCAAAGAATACCACAGAGGGGACCCAGACATCGAGACCCCACATCACAGAAGCCATAGTGAATTTGGAGCATTTACGGCATCCCCTGGGTTCTTCCAGAGGATCACTCAACATGGTAATGCAAAAATGTTAACTTGGGCTTTGGACGAACATCAGATACCTCCCTGGTATCTCCATAGTGGACAAACCCAGTAAAAGAAAATAGCAAAGTTACAGTGTAGGTGGGCACCAGGCAACAAGAACAGCTCCAGCACCGTGTACAAGGCAGTGTTCTTAACCCACTCCAACTCTTGTGTCGGTGCTGTCCCCATTTAGTGTCTCAATACTATTCCAAAGAGTCCCAGCACTCTCCTGAGTAATAGGAAGGGTTTCCCAGAGCAAGACAGCGAAAGTTCCTGCCGACTCAGTTCCATTGGGTACGAGCTCTCTGATAACACATGTATCCTTCCCCAGCGTCTGTATGTTACAATCCGGCAGGTCAGGGGGCTCCCCATTAACAATACCGGTTGACAGTGTCACAGTCTCGAGAGAAACAGGCACCACAAAACCATCTCCTATATGCAACTGCGCAGCGTTAAGCTGTGTACCAGAGACCACCTCTGCTTCCCCAACATTTTCAGTATAATTCTCTTTAGATCTCTCCTTTTCAAGCCTGTCTATTAGGTCATCAAATCTGCGGAGAATCTGTTGCTCATATTCATCGAATAGAGCTTGTATTGTGGTGGGGGTGCTCTTTTCCATACTCAGATTTTTATTGTAGCTAGCTGACCGTGTGATTTTTCAAAATGGCGACCGCTCAGGCCGCCTTTGCATACTCCGAAGGCATGCAGTGCTCAATAAAGTGTTCCAAGACTGACCTGTGTGTTACCGCGGGTGCACTTGTGCTTCCAGCACTACTTAGGCTCTGATGCTATAGGCAGGGATGGGTATTGCAAAGCTATTGTCCCTCCGATCTTGGCTATGTATAGTGCTGTGTTATGTCAGAGAAATCCTCTGAGCCTCAGACCCCTGGCCTCTCCACCTGCGTTATGTCATTTAAGCTTACGGGCTCTGTGATATGGCCAGCATGGGGTTTAGGCACCTCAAAGCAGCCAATGTGAAGTTTGCTGCCCTTGGTGGCTCAGGCACTGCCGCTCGCGACTCCCGATCTAGGCCGCAGCCGCGGAATTTCCTAAGCTCAGCTCCGGTTCTCTGATGCGGCCCAGCGGAGCTCCAGGTTGTTTTGCAGAATCAGGATCTTTAAGTGCCTTGGGGACATCCAGCAGTCATCCCCAATGATGAGGAGATATTTCCCCAAGATTGTACACTTTTTAGCCTAGAAAACACTGTGTTATAAGCAGAGCACTCACTCTGCACGTCCTCTCTGTTCGGCTTCAGACTCCGCCCCCCCTTTTAATTTATTTAGTTAACATATCATGTTCCTTATAAAAAAATTACATCAAGTTTATTTTAATTTAGTGCAAGAAGTTACTACATCACCAGCATTACTTGCTGAAAGCACTGAGGCAGCGCGTGGAAGTGACCAATTTGAAATTCCAGCAATTCAAAACATTGAATTCATCATTACCGGTATATATGTGGATATTTTTATTTTATAATCATTTAGCATGTAAATTTAAACATCAATTTAAAGTGACAATGAACCCACATTCTTTAATTTGTGAATAAGATAAAGCATGCAATTAAAATCAACTTTCTAGTTTACTCCTATTATCAAATGTTATACATTCTCTTGCTATCTTTATTCGAAAAGCTATAATGTAGGTTTAGTTGTTAGCACATTTTTGGCAATCAACCTGGGTTGTTCTTCTTGATTGTTGGATAAGTTCACGCACAAATAAACAACTGCTGACCAAAATAATTGCTGGCGCCTTCTTTTTCAAATCAAGATAGCAAGAATATTATTAAAATTTGATAATCGGAGTAAATTAGATATTTTCTTAAAATTGCATGTTCTATGAGTGTGTTCAGTGTCCCTTTAAGCGTTGTATTTTTTTAATATATATTCATTTTTTTATATGACAAAGTTCCCTATAGACCAATATGTAAATCCCCTGATCTATAACATGTTAGGATATCTCCCTGATCTATAACATGTTAGGATATCTCCCTGATCTATAACATGTTAGGATATCTCCCTGATCTATAACATGTTAGGATATCTCCCTGATCTATAACATGTTAGGATATCTCCCTGATCTATAACATGTTAGGATATCTCCCTGATCTATAACATGTTAGGATATCTCCCTGATCTATAACATGTTAGGATATCTCCTTACATCTGCTAAGTTTAACCCCAAAAACCTGCTTCAGATTTGTAAATAATGTTAAAATCACTTGTAATGGATGTTTATTAATTATGCCTCCATAAAAGGGATTTGTTATACATTAATGGATGCACAATATTTTATTTTCACTACTTGTAATATAGAAATTAATATATAAATATGTTTCTAAATAATTTCATTTTCTTTTTTTTTAAGATGATGAAAATGCAATTAGTACAAATGTGGTTGATGCTGCCAATGGAGAAGATTCTCAACCACATGAACAAGGTATGTATTAATTTACACCTTACCATGTTAATTTGTATGTTAATTAAGAATGTCACTTATATGTGTGTGCATTTTTAATTTAAATGTAAAAATAAAATTACATTGTTGTCACAGTTTTTATTTTTAACACATGAACTATCAATTCCTTTTTTCTTTTTTTCTTTATCATAACAATATTTTAAATATGTGCTTAGTGCAATTAAATTTTAATGTAGTTTAATATGATATTTGTTTTATGTCTAACAGGAAAAATGGAAGAGAATAAATGGGATAAAATGTGTGTTTTGATAGAGAATATAAACAACAATCTCACCATTTTAAAAGACTCTATGCTTCACAATTTAAAAAAAAAAAGACTTCACAATCAAAAAGTAAGAAGACTTTTAACCAGAGTGATTGAAAATCAAAAAGAACAGCGTGCTCTAATGTTCCGAGAAAGAAGGTGGGAGGGAAGGGCATTTTATTCTGGGGTTAAAACACGTGGTGGACCATTTTATCATCCACATTAATATCTTATGTTGGTTTTTTCGTTTGTTATTTAGAAAGTTAATAAAAAGAATGTTTACAATTGGTCTTTTTATTTTTTAGATTTATACACCATACAACACATTACATATTTTCACACATGTATTAAAGGGACGTGTACATTTGATTTATGATTTCAGTGTGGGGTGTTCACAAGTATGAATATATAATTAATGAACATGGATGTATATATCATTATCAAATCATGTTCTTACTTATATTAGTTTATAATACACATGTGTCTGCATATTTGTGTGCACTGTCCCTTTAATATTTTTCAAAAATAAACCTTACAAATATTTTACAAGTTTTTTATCTTCATTTATTTTAAATTACTATGTTTAACTCAAAGAATAATAATATACACATATTAAATTTATTTTCTTTTTTTATATTTTCTTATTGTTTTTTTACTAGCTTGAAGATTACCATCAGAATTCTGATGTCCTTTTCTTTTTCCATCAGAAATTATAGCATCAGAATGTATTCCATCAATATCTGAATTACCTAAATTGGTTGATTCGGTTACAAATGAATTTAAATTTTCAGGATTTTCTGAAGAACTAACATTTAAATTTAAAGGAGTATTAGTACAATCATTTTTTTTACATAAAAAAATCATTGACTGAGCTATTGATTTTAAGGACTCACTAATGTGTTCCAAATGTGTATTACTTTTTTCAACAGAATCATTTAAATTTTTAATAGCATGATTTTGTTTAACTATTTCTTCCTTAAATTCAAGCATTGTGTTATTCATAATCTCAAGTCTGTCACGTAATAAATCATTATGTTGTATTAATTTATAACTAAATTCACCAACATCCTTATAAAATTCATTGTCCTCAGGATTGTTCTCATTTTCTGATGGTAATGAATTATTTTCATTTTGTAAAAAAATAATTGTATGTTCAGCTTCATTGCTATTGTTGTTTTCCTCCTCCTGTTCTATGTTACTATTTGAAAATGTGGCTTGTGATGAATCCAACACTACATTTATTGGTATTTCATTTTGAGATGATATATTGTTGGGTGGTAGTTCACTTTCAATACTTATTTCTTTATTAGTTATATTACATTCTAAATTGTCCAACATTTCATTTTCATTAATATTAGATTCATTAAGATCCAATGATGGTGTCTCAAGATTTTCTTGTGAGCTTTCATTTTGTTCTTCTGCCACTAAAAAAAAATGTTTTTTGGTTTATTTTATATTTATTATTTCACATACATATTTAAAATTACATTATCCAGAAACAAAATCAAAATTACCTGTTCTTACACCAATATTAGTAAGTCCAGGAACTCCAGAAACCATTGCAGCTGGGATTAATTCTCTAATTATTTTTTCAGAATCAGAGTATGTGATTGGTACATATGTTCCACCACCTGTTTTCATTCTTTCAGTTTTTTCTTTTCCCATTTTTGCTTTAACTTTAATTTTTAAATCAGAGTATCTTTTTTTGCATTTGGTCACTGATCTGGGCCTAACACCTACAGCTGATACAGATTTTGAAATTTTTTCCCATATTGAATTCTTTTCAAAATTAGAAGTTTTTGCAGCCATGGATCCAAACAGTTTATCATAATACATTTGCATTTGCTGTGCTAATACCAGATTTTCCTCTTCTGTGAATGCAGGGTTTCTACCAGACTCACTATTTTGTGATGATACTCTAGTTGGTAGAACCTATGAATACATTTTAAATGTCTTTTTAATAAAATAACATTACCATTAAATGTCATATTTCTTTAAATAAATAAAAGTAAATGTAAAATAACATATACAATAAATATATATAATATGGTGGATTATATGTACTTACCATTGTTAATATTTTCGTAATTTAAATACACTTGTTTTTCTTTTGGAAATGAAAATCGAATTTTAAGTTTACTCCTGAATGTAGCATAGAGAATTTCGCGCCATAAAAAGTGGACTTTTATAATGTCAAATTACATAACGATTGCAGTTACGAATATTCACAAACACATTTACGAAGTTTATATTGAAATAGCGAAGGATGATTGCGTATGTTTTCACTGCAAAACTTTATTACAAAATGTGCAATGATCAAAAATGACGTGATCAAAGAGCGTCGTAATAAGCAATTATGGAGACTATAAATATTTTGACGTAATTTTCAAAAAAGTGCGCGAAATTCTATTTACGAGGGTAAGTTTACGAAAATTATTTCGAAATATATGATTTTAAATTTAATAAAATATTTAATTTACAATTCTATTTAATATTTATTATTACAGGTGGCAGAATATATATATTATACATTATTTCAACATAGAAGATTTCAAAGGAGAAGAAGGAGGCTGATAACACATCATACAAATAGGATAGAAATATTGAATGAAAATGATGTTGAACAATCTCAAGGATTAATTTCAGAAACAACAACCATGAGGACACACAGGGTATACAGGCCCAGAACATACAGAGAAAGAAAATTTTTAAGTGACATGCCTTATGATATTGTATTTCAAAGATTTCGATTTAACAAATCAGTTATAATTACCCTTTATGAATTATTTAAAGATGATTTGGATCCTAGAACAAGGAGAAATAGAGCAATACCAGGAATTGTTAAATTATTGACCACACTTCATTTTTTGGGAACGGGTTCTTTCCAACATACCACCAGTTCTATTACAGGTGTGTCACAAAGTGCTTTTTCCAGGTTTCTTAACCAGGTAATTAATGTTTTCAAGAAAAATATTGACAGATTTATAAAATTTCCAATGACTGAAAATGAAAAAAATATAATTAAGGAATATTTCTATGAACATTATGGAATACCAAATACTCTAGGATGTATTGACTGCACACACATACAAATTTGTGCACCAATTGATCATCCAGAAACATATTTTAACAGAAAGGGGTGGCACTCTCTAAACACTCAAGTTGTATGTGACCACAAATACAAAATTTTATTACAAGACCAGAGACTCATATTTTGCATTCTCTCTCTTTACTACTTAAATGCAGTTTTTTAAAGTATACATAAAAATACAACAAACTGTCAAAATTTTGAAAATGAGACAGTAAAACAAATAACATATCAGTGACCAATGAAATTAGAGAACTGATTAAACTAAAACCACATAGCCAATCAGGTTACTTATGAATCCTATAAACTGTCCAATATACAGTAAGACATCCTCTTTCTTTTACTGCTCAGAAAAGATAAGTATTGGTTTTCAAATGTTAATAAAAAATAACATTTTCTTGTTATTATTCATATATTCGTTTTATGTATTATTTTATTCTTTGTTTATGCTATTTAGCTTTTATTAAATTTATTTATAGTCCGTTTTATCTTTAGGACTTTTTCGTTGGTTAAATTTTTTTTTTTTCCCCCTTTGTTTTTAGTTTATTACATTTCGTTTTACTCTTGCTCATTACCTAGTTCGCTTACGTTTTTTGTTTGTTTAATCCTCCGTTTTTCCTATAATCAGCCTCTGCTGCGCTGTACCGCACTGTCCCGATGTCCATCTTGTGTTTGTCGGTCTCAGTGCGCATGCGCCGGTCTCCTTCCTCTCATTGCGCAGTGTGTTTCACTTTCCCGCCCTCAAAAAAGCTGCCGTCTTCGTTTTGCAACTTTGTTACAATCCACATCCATTACGTGTCTTCAACATTATTTTTATTTGCTTCAATTTAGTTGCTGGCACTCTGTCTCCATCTTTTGGCCATATATGTTATTGCTAAAAGTTTTTTATTATACAATTTATCATTTATTGTTCATATTCTTGGGGTCAATTCAGTTATATATAATACATTGTGAATTTATTTATTTAAAAAAAAAAAAAAAATTCTTTATTTAGATTTATTCTATAGTTTTATAATATTATATTATATACAATAGTTTTATTATATTTATTGTATTATATATTTATTATCACTATGTCTCAATCATCTGATTTGAACCCTTCACTGAATGCTGAGGGCGTTCAAAAGATGATTGACAATTCAATGAATTCAATGTTAGAAAAAATAACAATTTTAATTGATAAATCCTCAAAAAAGGATTTAAAAAGAAAAAGAATTATATCCAGTGGTATTAAAACCAGTAAGAAGTTAATTAAAAAATCACGCCAACTTGTTGCTGATTCTGCCGTTCCTTGCAGGAAAGGAAGAAAAACACCTGCTATTTCCTCTACTCCCAAGAGGTCACTAATGGGAGAGGCTTTGGCCAATGATGATAATTGTGAAATTTGTTCCGATACAGAAATTAATTCAGATTCATCTCTGAATTCAATTCAATCTGAGGATGATTTATCTCATTCCTCATCTGAAAATTCTTTGGCCTCTCCAAAGATTAAAAAATTCAAAAAATCCCTTAAAAAATCTAAACATTTGGATTCTAAAAAAGTTGAATTTTTTGATTGCCTAGGTAATCCTAGGTTTAATGCGGATGATTTACATCACCCTAGATCTGCAGAATGGTGCCCCTCATCTGATATTGCAGATTTTATTGATTACCAGCTTCGCCAACCTTTAAAAAGAGATTCTAGGAATAAAATGAGGGCTGAATGTCCTAGACCAATTCTACCAAACAATGCAAGCAATACCCCTGAAGTAGATCCAAAGATTTTAAAATTTATAGGGTCCCCAGGTTTCAAATTAAAGAAAGGTATGGACAGAGCCTGGAAAATTTGTCAAGATAAAATGCTTGACACAATTGGTCCTTTAGCAAAACTTTTTGATTTATCAGAACAAGCTGTATATGATAATACCCTTTTAGACCCAGTCATCGTTAGAGAATGGCTTCAGAGAATGCTCTCATTTTTAGGGAATGCCAATTCTGCGATATACACTGAACGCAGACGTAATATCCTTAGAAGAATTGACCCCAAGGTGTGCGATTTTGCAATTAACGAAATTCATTCTGATACAAATGGCCTTTTGTTTGGAGACACTTTTATAAAAGAGTTAAACAGTTACGTAAATACGTTCTCCAATCTTAATAAAGTGAGAACATCAATGAAAAAGATCTTTCACCAGGATCGTTTTTCTGAACAGGCTGGGAAAGGTAGAGGCCGCTTTCCCGGCCGTGCTTCATTCCCAAACAGGTCTCAATTTGCCTTTCAACAATTCCACAACCAGAGACAATATCAGAATCCAGTCTCCTCAGGCTTCTTTCCATCTAGAGGAAGATTCTGGAACCCAAGAATTCAATGTTCGAGACAAAGATCCCGCACACCTCAAGGTAAATCTTCCTTTTCTTCCTTCTCAGGTTTCTTCCCAAAACATAATAGGAGGCAGATTATCTCTTTTCACACACAATTGGAACATGATCACTTCAGATCAATGGGTTCTTCAAACTGTTTCAGGTCTTTTTATAGATTTTATTTCTCCTCCATTTCAAAATTCTATTCCCCTTCCAATAAAGTTTTCAGTTTCAGACAGAAATTTGGTTCAAAACGAAATTTCAAATCTTTTATTAAAACAAGCAATAGAACAAGTTTTAAATCCTCAAAATTGTTTTCTCAGCAATCTTTTTCTCGTAAAAAAGAAAAATGGCCTTTTTCGTCCAGTTATAAATCTAAGATCTCTAAACGCCTTTGTTGTTTATCAACATTTCAAAATGGAAGGTATTCATCTTCTCAGAGATTGCCTTTTAGACAACGATTATCTAGTCAGATTAGATCTGACAGATGCTTATCTGACAGTTCCTGTAGCTCAAGAACACAGGAAATTTCTAACTTTTGTTTGGGAAGAAAAGTATTGGAGTTTCACTTGCATGCCTTTCGGTCTATCTTCAGCTCCTTGGATTTTTACCAAAATAATGAAACCTATAATTACTTGGCTTCGTCTTCGAGGTGTTCGACTCATCATCTATTTAGACGATATCTTGATTATGAATCAAAACTCTGTCATGTTAAAGTCTCAACTCCAACTTACTATTGTTATTTTAGAAAATTTAGGTTTAGGATCAACAAAGAGAAATTTGTTCTTCTTCCAACCAAATCTCTAACCTTTTTAGGTTTCAAAATAGACACTTCGAAAGCCACATTAAGCCTTCCCAGAGAAAAAATTGTGAATATCAAGAAAGAGATTTCAAGAACTCTTTCTTTATCATTGGTTCCCATCAGGACTATAGCCAGAATAGTTGGGTTACTTTCATCCTCTATTCAGGCTATTTTCCCTGCTCCTCTTCATTACAGAGAACTTCAACGTTTAAAAAATTTTCATCTTCAGAAAGGTTTTTCATATTCCCATCTAATCCCTCTTTCTTCAGAAGCCAAAGAGGAACTCTCATGGTGGCTATCCCATATAGAAGCTTGGAACGGGAGAGCCATTTTCGGAAAATCTCCAGATCTAATCATAGAATCCGATGCCAGTCGCTCGGGTTGGGGCGCTCGTTGTGGTCCCTCAATCACAGGAGGAAAATGGTCTTCAGAAGAAAAGCGTTTTCACATCAATTGCTTGGAACTTTTGGCAGGC
>NC_069508.1:184246195-184253695 GCF_027579735.1 Bombina bombina | reverse complement strand
GACTTCACTTACTTCTCCCCAATGCACCATACTCAATCCAGACTGGACTACATATTCCTCAGTCAAATCCTGGTCCCTCTCCTAACAAGCTCTAAAATTATTAACTGCCCCTGGTCAGACCACTCTATCGTGGAAACAATCTTATCGGGAATCTTAAATCCTACCAAATCCAAGTCATGGACCCTAAATGCCAATCTACTACAGGATGCTCTAGTCTCACAAAAGATAAGAGAACACATAGTAGAGTTCATAAGACTAAATTCAGGCAGCACCCCTAATCATATCTTTATATGGGGCGCGCTCAAGGCCTACGTAAGAGGCAACCTGATTACTGAATCTAACAAGCGAAACAGACAACATAAAGCCGTAATCTCACAACTACAAGCTACGGCTAACACACTGAGATCCCAATTCACGGCTAATACCAGCAGAAAAAAGAGACTTGAATTGAAAGCCATAAATGATGAGATAAATAAATTACTAAATAAAGATTTTATTTACAACTTGTAGCAAGAAGAGACTTGCTCACAAAAGAATACATATTATAGCACTCTAGGCTTGTGAATGTTGAATGCGGTATCTAATTAACTAGGTTACAAGATATTGACATATGCTAGTGAATCTAAAATTAAAATATAACTTTTAATAATATGTATTAAAATAGGATTTGAAATTAAAAACACACTTAGGCTGCAAAAGGTAGTGGATACATCTGAGTTGAGTATTTTGTGGTTTCGCTCCACTTGTTCCCAAACTCTTTATGACTTTCCAGTACTGCTAGAAATGGTAGCTCATCTAGTGACTGTTGTGCAAAAATTGTTTAGGCTGTCCATTAACCACTTAATAGTCTGTTATTATTTATCCCACAGTAGTATACTGTTAATGGAAACCAAGTTAGCAATTTTTGTTACATCTATAGTCACGATATCAGTAATTGCTAGCATAAATTCATGTCTATGAGACTAGTTATTGGGTGTCCAAATTGTGTGAGATTAATATAATATAACAATAGTTATTCAACACCCAATTGGATTGAAATGATATAGTAAACATATAACCCTAGTCCAATATTCCATAAGTGTTTTCCAACCATTGAATATTAAGATAGTAAATTTATTATGTAATATTCTATTCCACACTTTAAGTTAAAAAGTAACAATGTAGTGCGTGACCTGAGGTCAAAAATAGATAGAATATAAATTAATAGGTCTCTATCACCTTATCTGTTATAATTATTAGATATGATTCTGTGTCACTTGTGTACCCTAAAATTCTGGTTGTCTGATAGATTTGCTGATAGACACGCTACTCAGTATTGATATTATTTTCACACACTTTATAAATTTAAAGCGTGTTTCTAAATTTAGCAGTGCTTCTTATATTTCTATCTCTTGCGACCCACAATCTGTACTAGGTGTTTAAAGTGTTGTTTGTCAGACTCTCTTACAGATTCAAACAATAGCTGAGTTATATTACTTTAAATTCTGGAGAGAGACGCTGCTTATTCAGTGTTCGGAGAGTGACTGGGCATATGTTTGTCAGTGTTAACACTGCTCCTCGCACTCAGTGTAGAGAGCGCGGAGAGTGATTGGGCCGTTTGATAGGCTGGCTAAGCAATAGGCTTATCAGTGTTAATGTCACTCATCTCACTCTAAAAATATAGCGTTATTTTCAGCTTATAAGTGCAGCTAGTGTTCCTCTCTATTCAAACCTACAATGTCGGCAGATTGTTTAGTAATATACATTTAATAGTTTTTGCCTGACCGGATTCCACAGAATTATGGTCAGAAAGATCGCTGCCTATTAACAAAGTTAAATGAAAGTACAATCAGTGACTAGATTAGTTTCACTTCTCATGCGCTCAGTCTGAGCATAACAGGTTCGTTTTTAGAGAGTAGCTTGTCAGTTTGCAACTGAAAATACAGTATATTTGCAAGTGCTAAAATTTCAATTGCAGTTGCCAACGGTACTTGCTCTCTTATTGTTACTGGAAGCTTAAAAGTGAATTATTGTAATGGTGGAAACAGACCACCTGTAACTATATTATCAGCAGTATCGACTACAGTAATTTATATGCAGCTTAAGGCTTGCCTAAAAACACAGGAGCTCCTAGGACTCCTCACCATTTCCCTATCATTCCTGACATGTTTCGCCGTGACCCGGCTTTTTCAAAGGACATCGCGCGGCGGGAAACTCAGCTTTTTATAGCGTGTAGTTCATGCCCACTAGTATTGTCATTTCTAAAAGTAGACGTTGATTGGTTCTAGGGTTATCACACCCCTTCCAAGACGTTCTGAGACATTTCCCTAATAGTTACTAGTTCATGCCTTCCAGTTTGTGTAATTTAATATCGCATAAATTTGTAAATGCAGCAATGATGTGTAACATAGTTTTAAGTCTCCATTTATAATTTGATCTTTTCTATTTACGATCTTTTAATATAACTTTTGTGTTTATTTCTATTGTCATTGCTGCTTAGTATTATTGCATTTGGTACTTCTTCGTCTAATACTGTTAAATCTTATAGGTAATCTAGATGTAACTTGTTGTCTAATACATTGATAATGTTAGACTTATAAGATTAATTAATATTTTCCATTTTTTACCAGTGCATAATCAAGTGTTTTTTCTAACACTGTCTTAATGGACTCACGTTTGTTTCTTATGCAATATTGATTTTTGTGATATAAGTCATATTTGTAGAAAACACCCTCCTTTAGTTTTACTTTCTGTATCATAAAACACAGTACATAAACTAGAGAAAGAAAGAAAGTAAGATTCTATCTATATGGTCTATATTAGATTTTGTGAGTGGAATGGACACAGTTATCCACACGAGCCATTAGGATTCACCAATAATACAGACAGAAAAAAGTTTACATTATGTTAACTGGTTGAAATTGAAAATAATAATTAGTGAGTTATTTGTGTCTCTGGTGTGTTCTTTTTCAAATTTAATTCAACGTGATTGTGTAAATTATGAAACATATAAAGTGATTGTTGCATAGTGTACGATTTGCATCGTATTAAACATATAACTGACAGTGTCCAAAAAGTGCCAAACTTACAATGTATTTTGAATTAATCGTGCTTTTAAAGTGTGAATTGTGAAATGAGTGAGTTATTAAAATAAAATTAATTGTAGTGTCTAGTAATGTGTTCGTGAACATAACAGTGAGTGTTTGCTTTATTGATAGCTAATCCTTTCGTGTGGGTTATACATTCCACTGGAATAGAACTTCCATTTTGGCTCTATATTTATTGTTCTTCTAGAGGGAATGATATCTCTGAAATTCTATATTATTAGACAAGATGTTATCAGTAAAAATGATGGATAAGTTCCAATATTGTTGCTAAAAGATATTTTGTACAGCAATAATAATAATCATCTCCTTGAATGATTACATTTAGTTATGTATACCAAATTGTATGTATATACATTTATGTGATACTAGTGTCTTGTAACAGACATTTATAGCTCTAAGAGACCTTTTTTGTTTTTAAAAGGTTGTATCCTTAAGGCATTATAGAAAGGCAGAAAAGTTGTTTTGTTCATTAAGACCATACGGCTGCACTGTATTTAATAGGAAAATCCATCTACTTTCAGCCTGTAGGAGTTTTGTCTCAATATTTCCTCCTCTGATGCCCACATTTATTTTTTGGATACCATAATATTTTAATTCTGATTGTTTAGAATTATGTTTAGAATGAAAATGATGAGCTACTGACGTTAGTTGTTTGCCTGCGTCTAGATCTTTTGAGGCATTTTTGATATTCCTTAAATGTTCCTGCACTCTAGTGCGGATCTTTCTAGTTGTCATGCCTACATATGTTAGATTACATTTACAGATTAGTGCATAAATAACACCTTCCGTATGGCAGTTGATATACTCATTGATTTTGTGAGTTTTGTTAAAGCGATCCTGGATGTCGTGTTTTTTGAGCATGTAGCTACAAGTGCTACATGTTCCACATTTGTGTGACCCTTTGGAAATTGCTCCTATAGTTCTCTGGCCTCCAAAATGGCTTGGGCTTATCAGATCTTTAAGATTTTTGGTTCTCCTATACCCAGTTTGCACTTTATCTCCCAATATTCGTGATAATATTGGATCTGACTTTAGAATATGCCAATTATTTTGAAGTATCTTCAAAATTTGTGTGCTTTTCTGGTTATAGGTGGAGATAAATCTTATTTCTTCCTGTTGGGGTTTAATTTTTTTCTTTAGCAATTCCTTTCTGACAGTGGATCTGGCATGATATTCTGCCTTCTTTATGGATCTTTGCTGTAGCCCCTCGCTAGGAGTCTTGCAGATAGTTCTTTGGCTCTCACTTGATAATCAGTATCCAATGTGCAGTTACGCCTCATTCGGAGACATTCTCCTGTAGGCAGTGCCCGGATTGTATTTGGTGCATGGGCACTGGAACTATGAAGTAGGCTATTTGTTGCTGTTTCTTTCCGGTAAACGTCTGTTATTATATTACCGGTTTGTGTTTTTGTGATTTTCAAGTCTAGAAAGTGGATTTCATTAAGGTTTGTTTCATATGTCAGTTTAATATTTAAAGTGTTGGTATTGAGTATTGTTAAGAATTCTTCAAGTTCTGATTTTGTGCCTTCCCATAGGAAGAACACATCGTCAATGTAGCGAATCCAGAAAGGGACTTTGTTCAGGTAATTTTTGTTGGTGTCTGAGAATACCACCAGGTGCTCCCACCACCCTAAAAAAAGGTTCGCATAGGTGGGAGCACATGCTGTACCCATTGCCATGCCTCTCTTTTGGAGGTAGAAGCCGTTGTTAAAGGTAAAAAAGTTATGACACAACACAAACTGTAGTAGTTGAATTATGAAGTCATCATGTAACGGATCTTCTTCAGAACCCATTTTTAGAAACCATTTGACAGCTGCAATGCCAAGGTCATGTGCTATGCAGGTGTACAGCGACTCAATGTCTGCTGTCACAAGCCAAGTGTCCGCAGAGAGATGTAGATTTTCCAATTGTAATAAAACATCAGTTGTGTCCTGCACGTAAGATGAAATCTGTGATAGATAGCCTCTTAGTCTATAGTCCACATATTTGCTTGCCTTCTCAGTCAGGCTGTTAATGCCTGATACAATTGGGCGTCCTGGAGGATGTCTGCTGTTTTTGTGGATTTTTGGAATTAGATAAATAAAGATGCAGCCAGATCCATTAAACAGTTAGACACTCATTACTATATATACGGGAACAAGCCAGATAAAATGTTAGCTAATAAACTTAAGGAAATAACTAGATGTACTACAGTCCCACAACTCCAACTAGCAGACCATAAGAATTCCAATGATCCCCTCCAAATTGCTAACACTTTTGCCGACTTTTACCAAAGTCTCTACAATCTTCCCACGCAACAAGGCATGTCTAACAGATCTGAGAAACTAAACACTTTTCTGGATGCAAACCCACTCCCAACGATCACTGAGGAAGAAAAATCCAGTTTAAATGCCCCTGTTTCAGAGATGGAGATAAAACACACCATTAAAAACCTAAAGAGCTCTAAGACGCCTGGTCCAGATGGTTATTCCGGAATTTTCTACAAACTATTCCTGAATGAACTGGCAGCCCTGCTTTCTCAGGTATTTAATTCTATAATGCAAAAAAAGGAAATTCCAAAAGAAATGCTAATGGCCAGAATAGCAGTCATCCCAAAACCAGGAAAGAATAAGCTCCATTGCCAAAATTACAGGCCCATATCATTAATAAACCAAGATGTCAAAATCTTTACTAAAATTCTGGCAAATAGACTTAATCCTATTCTTGAGAGGCTGATCCATCCAGACCAGGTTGGCTTTATTAGAAACAGGGAATCCCCGGACAACACACGTAAAATTATTGATCTGATCAATTTAGCCACCACTGAAAAAACTCCTTCTCTGTTCCTCTCCTTGGATGCAGAGAAGGCGTTTGATAGAATCAACTGGGAGTACATGTTTGCAGCGCTAGAGAAAACAGCTATCACAGGAGCTTTTCTCGACGCCCTCACCACACTATATTCCCACCCCTCAGCTTTTGTAAAAATGTCAGGGTATCAATCCAAATTAATACCAATCAGGAACGGGACGAGACAAGGGTGCCCTTTGTCCCCACTACTATTTGCCCTCTGTATAGGGCCGCTAGCCATTCAAATTAGAAACAACCTCAATATTTCCGGCCTCCGTATAGGGGTCAATGAATATAAAATTTCGCTATCGCGGATGATATAATTTTATCACTAACCAAGCCCCTACTCTCTCTCCCTCCCCTATATGCAATGCTTCAACATTATGGTATCTTATCCGGATACAAAATAAACCGGGATAAATGTGAAGCTCTCGGAATTAATTTGCCCCAACACACTAAAAAGATATTGGAGATTCATTTTTCTTTCACCTGGGCTCATAAAAAGCTTAAGTATCTTGGAATTAATCTCACAACTGACATTTACTCCCTATACCAAGCAAATTATTTGCCAATGTTCGCCCATATTCGGAATTTAATCACGAAATGGCTGAAGCTTAAGATTTCCTTTTACGGCAGGATTGTTTCCACAAAGATGACCCTACTTCCAAAGCTATTGTACCTATTTCGGTCCCTACCGATTTCGGTCCCCATAGCCAAGCTCAATGCACTTCAAAGAGATATCCTACGCTTTGTCTGGCAGGGAAAGCGTCCTAGAATAAACAAAAAAATAATGAGTACACATCGGAAGGAGGGGGGGTTAGGTCTCCCACACTTGGTATCCTATTATTATTCAGCCCGTATGGCCCAAACGATTCATTGGTTTAGCAATATAAAGCAACCCTTATGGACACAGATTGAATCACAAATCGTTAACACTGATCAGATTTATAAACTTTTATGGTCTCCGAAAAAAAATAGTCAGCCCTTGGTATGTAAATATGTAGCGCTGTCTCACACGATTTTCTTATGGAATAAACTGACTGCTAGATTCCCCCTAATCCAGGATAAATCAAAATTAATACCTCTAGTTTTACCACAAACCACGATAGACCTACACATACAAAAAAAAATGGGCTAATAAAGGACTGTATAGAATTGCAGACGTGTATATAGACCAAGGTTTCCTCTCATATGAACAATATAGAGACATTGACCCTAACGACAAAAATATTTGGTACCATTACCTACAGTTAAAGTCCAGAACTAGTGCGGTAACTGAACTCTCCAAACTACCACTGAGTACAACTTTCGAATCATTATGTCTAGCCAAAGAACCGACACATAGTAAAATCTCCACACTATATCCCATCTTCAATAGCAAAGCTAGAGAGACTAAACCCCCACATATACTGAAGTGGGAACAAGACTTAAACAAGACCTGGCCCCTAGAGACCTGGTTAACAAATCTAGCGAAAGGCCTCTCTTTCTCACACAATGCTATGCTGAAAGAGAACTACCTCAAGGTAGCATTTAAATGGTATATTTATCCGTCCAGATTCGGAGATCCAGTGGGAACCTCTTTGAATCT
>NC_069508.1:184201195-184241195 GCF_027579735.1 Bombina bombina | reverse complement strand
CTGGTATTTCAAGTGGCTGTCTATTAAAATAAACACAAAAAAACTAGAAACTTTAATATCCAATTATTTTTCTACCCCTCCTTCCGCATACACAGACCACACACACACAAACACACACATATATAAACAAACACACACATACATACACACAAACATACAGTATAAACAAACACACATACATACAGTCACACAAACACAGACACACACACACACATACAAGCACACACATACAAACACACACACACACACATACAAGCACACACGCACACATACAAACATGCACACACACATACAAAAACACACAGACACAGAAAGACACACACATACAAACACACATACACACACATACAAACACACACATATATAAACAAACACACACATACATACACACAAACATACAGTATAAACAAACACACATACATACAGTCACACAAACACAGACACACACACACACATACAAACAGACACACATACAAACACTCACACATACACACACACACACATATATAAATAAACACACACACATACAAACACACATATAAACACACACACACATACAAACACACGCATACAAACACACACATACAAACATACACAAACACATACGAACACACACACATACACACATACACACACACAAGCATCTAAATTTGTGTCATGTGTTACTGACAGCTAAGGGCATAAAACTCCCAACTGTCACCCATTTTGAGAGATTATTACGCTTTAGGAGCACTGCTTGCTCTCCTTACAACTTCTCCTTCACAGCTCACCGCACAAATTAAACTCAGTCATTATTTTTTTCGTTTATTTTTTATATATATATTCATATTGATTTTTTTTTTGTAATGTACAACATCATGAAAGTAAATAGAGTAAAATACTGCAGAATTAAAAGTACAACAGCAACGTAGACAAGCATGGAGCAGTGATCCAGGGCACAGCAAGATCAAACGTCCTCCTTATAGTCATCTGTAAATTAGTCAATACAGAAATTTCATGCTGGATAAGGAGAAGATTGCAGACTTAAAAACAAACAAACAAACAAACAAAGAAGCACTTTCCTTGTGCCATTTAAAAGCTTTGTACACATAACAAATTCATGTCTATGGCTCAGGAATAGGTCTTTAGGGACTGCAGTTATTCCATCTTTATCCCTCTTAAAACCAGGTACATTTGCATACAGAACAAAACTAACTGCTCAGGGGACCAGATAATATCACACCTAACAAGCTAAGCTCTTATGGTTCTATATATAGCTCTCATTGTTACTGAAATGTAATATATTTATTAGAATGTGATACTGAAAAAGTGAATTGTTTTATCAGAGCATTTTATTATTGCATAGATGTTCCTGAGCAGGTGGTGATTGGTGGCTACATACGTATCAGATCAGTATAACAATGATCCGCTGGCACTCTTTGCTAAATCATAAGACTTTGTTGCTTACAGTTAAAATATTATACATGGGAGTTACACATCAAACAACAGCATCTAACACTTTAGTCCTAGATTACAAGTAGAGTTCAAAAATATTAGCGCTGTCAACACTTACACTGCTCAAGTTGAATCAATAGTGCTCTTATTCTTGCACTCACATAACAATAGTTAAAATTAAAAAAAAGGAAATGCTCAAGTGAAAGCATAAAAGTGCACTAACATCTGGAGGGCAGATTGCATTACCGACCTCCTATTTCAGCTGCAAACAATACTATTTGGGTTATTGTCGACAGATTCACTAAGTCAGCCCATTTTGTTCCATTGTCTGGCTTGCCCTCTGCAAAAACCCTTTCTGAACTTTTCCTTCAACATGTTGTGAGATTACATGGGTTTCCTCTCGATATTGTCTCGGATAGAGGGGTACAGTTTGTTTCTCCGTTTTGGAGATCACTTTGTAAACACTTTGGAACTACCGTCTCTTTGTCTTCTTCACATCACCCACAGTCCAATGGTCAAACCGAGAGGGAAAACCAATGCTTGGAGACTTATCTTAGACACTATGTGAACTATCACCACTCCAATTGGACTCACTTCCTAACGCTTTCAGAATTGGCTCATAAAGCCCGCTACAACTCTTCTCTGCAGACGTCTCCCTTTTGAGCAGTTTATGGATTCCATTCCAGAACATTTCCTCTTTTTACTTCATCCACTGAAAATCCTGATGCTGATCTTTCTGCTCGAAAGCTATCTCATCATTGGCAAAAGATTTGCTTTCTCCTCTCCAAAGCTTCCAACCTATATAAGTTCTATGCAGATCTCAGACGGAAGAAGGCCCCCAAATACCATCCTGGGGATAAGGTTTGGATTTCTACACGTCATCTTCGTCTCAAGCAGCCTTCTACTAAATTAAGACCATGCTATGTGTGTCCTTTCCGGATTCTGGGTCAAGTTTGCTCTACCGCTTATCAAATTGCTCTACCTAAAACTCTCAAAGCCCATCCTGTTTTCCATGTTTCTCTTCTTAAACCTGTTATTTCTAATGGGTATTCCAAGCCTAAATCCAAACCTCCACTTCTTCTTATTCATGGACGACCTGAATTTAAAGTTAGTCACATCTTGGATTCCAAACTTTGTGGCAAGATTCTATATTATCTCATCCATTGGAAGGGTTACCCGGTTACAAAACGGTCTTGGGAACTGGCCCAACAGGTTCATGCTCCTGCTTTGATTAAGGCCTTTTTTACTAGGCACACCCTTCTAAACCAAGTACGGTCCCCCGGAGGGGTCCTTAAGGGGGGGTGCTGTCACGATACATTCATCGCCATGTTGCCACGGCTCCCGGATCTACTCTGTATTCCTGCCACGTCACGTTGCCTAGTAACGTGACGCGGCCTTCCTGACACACCCCTTTTTCGTCCTTTCATCACTGGCTTTAAATGCCGGCAGGAGTTTTCCTCGGGGCCCATTTGTAAGTGTATTTACCTGCTTGTGGCTCAGTGTCTTTTTGCTCTCTCTACCTTATTACCGCTTACTGCATTTCGACCCTGGCTGTCTGACTACTGTCTGTCTGAACCCAAATAACCTGTCTCCTGAATATTGACCATTGCTTTGTCTGACCACTCTGCTGCCTTATCCTACAAACCTGCTTAAAGGGACATTGATCATTGCTTTGACTGAACACTCTGCTGCCTGATCCTACAAACCTGCTTAAAGGGACATTGATCATTGCTTTGCCTGAACACTCTGCTGCCTGATCCTTCAAACCTGCTTAAAGGGACATTGACCATTGCTTTGCCTGACTACTCTGCTGCCTGATCTTCAAACCTGCTTAAAGGGACATTGAGCATTGCTTTGCCTGACTACTCTGCTGCCTTATCCTACAAACCTGCTTAAAGGGACATTAACCTTTTCATTGCCTGACCATTCTAACGGATCATCCTCTGCCTGTTCAAAACAGTTGCTGACCATTGCATTGCCTGACCACTCTAACGCATCATCCCCTGCCTGTTCAAAATGGTTGCTGACCTCTGCATTGTCTGACTATTCTTACGGTATACCTCAACCAACATAAGTCTCTGTACATTACTCCCTTATCTCTAGAGACTTTATTACCGCTTACTGGATTTCGACCTTGGTTTGTCTGACCACTCTCTGCCTGATCCCAAATAACCTGTCTCCTTAATATTGACCATTGCTTTGCCTGAGCACTCTGCTGCCTTATCCTACAAACCTGCTTAAAGTGACATTGCTCATTGCTTTGCCTGAACACTCTGCAGCCTGATTCTACAAACCTCCTTAAAGGGACAGTGATCATTGCTTTGCCTGAACACTCTGCTGCCTGATCCTTCAAACCTGCTTAAAGGGACATTGACCATTGCTTTGCCTGACTACTCTGCTGCCTTATCCTACAAACCTGCTTAAAGGGACATTGACCATTGCTTTGCCTGAACACTCTGCTGCCTGATCCTTCAAACCTGTTTAAAGGGACATTGACCATTGCTTTGCCTGACTACTCTGCTGCCTTATCCTACAAACCTGCTTAAAGGGACATTGACCATTGCTTTGCCTGAACACTCTGCTGCCATATCCTACAAACCTGCTTAAAGGGACAATGACCATTGCTTGCCTGACCACTCTGCTGCCTTATCCTACAAACCTGCTTAAAGGGACATTGACCATTTCATTGCCTGACCACTCTTACGGATCATCCTCTGCCTGTTCCAAATGGTTGCTGACCATTGCATTGCCTGACCACTCTAATGGATCATTCCCTGCCTGTTCAAAACGGTTGCTGACCTCTGCATTGTCATACACACATACAAACACACACATATAAACACACACACACACATACAAACACACACATATAAACACACACACACATACAAACACACACACATATAAACACACACACACATACAAACACACACACATATAAACACACACACACATATAAACACATACAAACACACACATACAATCATACACAAACACATACGAAAACACACATACACACATACACACACACAAGCATCTAAATTTGTGTCATGTGTTACTGACAGGTAAGGGCATAAAACTCCCAACTGTCACCCATTTTGAGAGATTGTTACGATTTAGGAGCACTGCTTGCTCTCCTTACAACTTCTCCTTCACAGCTCACCGCACAAATTAAACTCAGTCATTATTTTTTTCGTTTATTTTTTATTTTTTATATATATATTCCTATTGATTTTTTTTTGTAATGTACAACATCATGAAAGTAAATAGAGTAAAATACTGCAGAATTAAAAGTACAACAGCAACGTAGTCAAGCATGGAGCAGTGATCCAGGGCACAGCACGATCAAACGTCCTCCTTATAGTCATCTGTAAATTAGTCAATACAGAAATTTCATGCTGGATAAGGAGAAGATTGCAGACTTAAAAACAAACAAACAAAGAAGCACTTTCCTTGTTCCATTTAAAAGCTTTGTACACATAACACATTCATGTCTATGGCTCAGGAATAGGTCTTTAGAGACTGCAGTTATTCCATCTTTATCCCTCTTAAAACCAGGTACATTTGCATACAGAACAAAACTAACTGCTCAGGGGACCAGATAATATCACACCTAACAAGCTAAGCTCTTATGGTTCTATATATAGCTCTCATTGTTACTGAAATGTAATATATTTATTAGAATGTGATACTGAAAAAATGAATTGTTTTATCAGAGCATTTTATTATTGCATAAATGTTCCTGAGCAGGTGGTGATTGGTGGCTACATACGTATCAGATCAGTATAACAATGATCCGCTGGCACTCTTTGCTAAATCATAAGACTTTGTTGCTTGCAGTTAAGATATTATACATGGGAGTTACACATCAAACAACAGCATCTAACACTTTAGTCCTAGATTATAAGTAGAGTTCAAAAATATTAGCGCTGTCAACACTTACACTGCTCAAGTTGAATCAATAGTGCTCTTATTCTTGCACTCACATAACAATAGTTAAAATTAAAAAAAGGAAATGCTCAAGTGAAAGCATGAAAGTGCACTAACATCTGGAGGGCAGATTGCATTACCGACCTCCCTCTTTCAGCTGGAAACAATACTATTTGGGTTATTGTCGACAGATTCACTAAGTCATCCCATTTTATTCCATTGTCTGGCTTGCCCTCTGCCAAAACCCTTTCTGAACTTTTCCTTCAACATGTTGTGAGATTACATAGGTTTCCTCTCGATATTGTCTCAGATAGAGGGGTACAGTTTGTTTTTCAGTTTTGGAGATCACTTTGTAAACACTTTGGAACTACCGTCTCTTTGTCTTCTTCACATCACCCACAGTCCAATGGTCAAACCGAGAGGGAAAACCAATGCTTGGAGACTTATCTTAGACACTATGTGGACCATCACCACTCCAATTGGACTCACTTCCTAACGCTTGCAGAATTGGCTCATAAAGCCCGCAACAACTCTTCTCTGCAGACGTCTCCCTTTCGAGCAGTTTATGGATTCCATTCCAGAACATTTCCTCTTTTTACTTCATCCACTGAAAATCCTGCTGCTGATCTTTCTGCTCGAAAGCTATCTCATCATTAGCAAAAGATCCGCTTTCTCCTCTCCAAAGCTTCCGACAGATATACGTTCTATGCAGATCTCAGATGGAAGAAGGCCCCCAAATAACTTCCTGGGGATAAGGTTTGGATTTCTACACGTCATCTTCGTCTCAAGTAGCCTTCTACTAAATTAGGACCACACTATGTGGGTCCTTTCCGGATTCTGGGTCAAGTTTGTTCTACCGCTTATCGAATTGCTTTACCTAAAACTCTCAAAGCCCATCCTGTTTTCCCTGTTTCTCTTCTTAAACCTGTTATTTCTAATAGGTATTCCAAGCCTAAATCCAACCCTCCACCTCTTCTTATTAATGGACAACCTGAATTTGAAGTTAGTCACATCTTGGATTCCAAACTTCGTGGCAAGATTCTATATTATCTTATCTATTGGAAGGGTTACCCGGTTACAGAACGGTCTTGGGAACCGGCCCGAAAGGTTCATGCTCCTGCTTTGATTAAGGCCTTTTACAAGGCACACCCTTCTAAACCAGTTCCAGTCCCCCGGAGGGGTCCTTAAGGGGGGGGTGCTGTCACGATCCATTCATCGCCGTGTTGCTGCGGCTCCCGGATCTCCTCTGTATTCTTGCCACGTCACATTGCCTAGTAATGTGATGTGGCCTTCATGACATGCCCCTTTTTCGTCACAGCCTCCTCTAGTCACTGGCTTTAAATGCTGGCAGTTTTCCTCAGGGCCCGTTTGTAAGTGTATTTACCTGCTTGTGGCTCAGTGTCTTTTTGCTCTCTCTACCTTATTACCGCTTACTGGATTTCAACCTTGGCTTGTCTGACTACTCTCTGCCTGATCCCAAATAACCTGTCTCCTGAATATTGACCATTGCTTTGCCTGACCACTTTGCTGCCTTATCCTACAAATCAGCTTAAAGGAACATTGATCATTGCTTTGCCTGAACACTCTGCTGCCTGATCCTTCAAACCTGCTTAAAGGGACATTGACCATTGCTTTGCCTGACTACTCTGCTGCCTTATCCTACAAACCTGCTTAAAGGGACATTGACCATTGCTTGCCTGACCACTCTGCTGCCTTATCCTACAAACCTGCTTAAAGGGACATTGACCTTTTCATTCTTGACCACTCTAATGGATCATCCTCTGCCTGTTCAAAATGGTTGCTGACCATTGCATTGCCTGACCACTCTAACGGATCATCCACTGCCTGTTCAAAACAGTTGCTGACCTCTGCATTGTCTGACCATTCTTTCGTTATACCTCAACCAACATAAGTCTCTGAACATTACTCCCTCATCTCTCTAGAGACTTTCCAGTAACCCTGCAACACCAGTGAGTACTCAGTTTTCTGCATAATAATTGTCTTTTATTCTTTCCTGAGTGGGTCACGTCCTGGTTTCCTCTAGGTGTGCTAGCGTGCGTTTATCTTATCACTCTAGCAGTTGGATTAAATCCTGGACTGATTCCTTATGGCTGACACCCTGAACTGCTGGATTGCTTTACTGTTGATGAACTCTTCTTGTCTTACCACTCTGCCTGCTTAACCCCTGAACTGCTGGATTGCTTTACTGTTGATTAACTCCACTTGTCTTACCACTCTGCCTGCTTAACCCCTGAACTGCTGGATTGCTTTACTGTTGATTAACTCCACTTGTCTGACCACTCTGCCTGCTTAACCCCTGAACTGCTGGATTGCTATACTGTTGCTGAACTCTGCCTGTCTGACCATTCTATTGGTTTACCCCTGAACTGTTATACTGCTGGATTTCCTTTTGTTGCTGACTCCTGCCTGTTCCTGGTCCTTCTATTGGTTTACCCCTGAACTGCTATACTGCTGGATTGTCTTCCTGTTGCCGCCAAGGACTACCCTGCCTATTTTACAAACTCTCTCTACTCTAGGATATTTCCTATCATTTCACTTGACACCGGGATAAGAAGACTACTAGCTAAGTTTGGTCTGATAGAGGAACATCCCATGAGCATTACATTATACTTGGGCCATGGACCCAAATGAGGTAGTAAGAGCAGTCTCTATTCAGGGACAGATGCTAGGAACCCATACCATGCACTTGCAGAATATGGATTCTAAACTAGAGGCTATAACCGCTATGCTTTCCTCACTGGTTGCAGAGAAGAACGCTGCTCCTGTTGTTACACAGCTGGTCCCTGTTGCTAGTGCTGCAGCTTCTTCTCCTGCTTCTGGAAATATACCCCGGATACCATTACCTGACAAGTATGATGGTACTACTGACTGTAGGGGTTTTCTCAACCAGTGCAGGCTGCACTTTCGCAATGATCCTCACACCTTCAGTTCCAGTCTGATCAGTCAAAGGTCACTTTTATAATTTCTTTATTGAAAGACAAGGCCCTAGCCTGGGTCTCTCCCCTTTGGAATAGAGCGCTCAACTCCTGAACAATGTTGATGCCTTAATTTCTTCATTATCCTCTGTATTTGGGACTCCTGGCCGCACTGCAGCAGAGTACTCTCTTTTGGATCTCCGCCAGAGCAATAGAACTGTGGCACAATATGCCATTGAGTTTCGCACCTTGGCACTTGAGACCAGTTGGGACAGCAGTACCCTTAAGGCGACCTTTAGGAGAGGCTTGCATGAGCGCATCAAGGATGAGCTTATATTGTGACATTCCTTCTTCACTGGATTAATTCATAACACTTTGTATCAGTCTGGATTCTCGCTTTTAGGAGAGACAAGCTGAGAGAGACAGAACTCGTAGAATCCTTCCCTCTCGTACTCCTACTCGTCCGGTCTCTAGACTATCCTCTACCCCTTCAGCATCTCCAGTTACCTCTGTAGAGGAACCCATGGATCTCTCCTCCCTCAAGCCCACAGAATCTGAAAGACAGAGAAGAAGGAGATTGAAACTGTGTTTCTACTGTGGTTCTAACTCACACAAACTAAATAACTGTGATATTCTGCTGGGAAAAGACAATTCTTAGAGGATAAAACTGGGGTACATCTAAGTGTGGTCTCTACTTAATCCCCTCACTCCTCTCGGATCCTGGTACCTGTTACCCTTACCTTCCTTCAGAATTCTGTCCACGCTAAAGCCTTCATTGATTCAGGGGCAGCTGGAAATTTTCTTGATCACCGTTTTATGATTCAGGCAGGTTTGCCTCTTCTGCAGAAAAAAACAATGTCTCAAAACAACTACTCTGGATGGCACTCCCCTTGGATCAGGGTTAATCCATTTCAAATCTGCACCACTAATCCTGACTGTAGGAGTCCTTCATACCGAACAGTTGCAGTTCGATGTCATTCATTCCCCAGCTCAGCCTTGGTCTTCCTTGGCTTTGTATACACAACCCGCAATTCGACAGGTGTGTCCTGCTTCTACTCCTGCCTGGCTAAGGTTACTCCTCTGCACCACATCCCCATAGCCACTCTTCAGACCCCTTCTAGCTTTCCGTCAGTATACGCAGATTTTACAGATGTGTTTGAAAAGAAAGCAGCTGATGTGCTGCCATGCCACCGTCCTTACGACTGCAAAATAGACCTCTTTCCTGGAGCACCACTTCCTATAGGGAGGAATTATCCTCTCTCCAAAGCTGAAACCAAGGCCATGGAGGATTATATTAAAGAAAACCTAGCAAAAGGTTCCTCTTCTCCTGCTGTCAGTAAGAAGGATGGTGGGCTCAGATCCTATATCGACTACAGAGCCCTAAACAACATCACTATCAAAACTCGCTATCCTATTCCATTGATCACTGAACTGTATGATTCACTCCAAAATGCTTGCTACTTCACTAAGCTGGATCTACGTGGGGCGTACAATCTTATTCGTATATTCCCAGGGTATGAATGGAAGAATGCCTTCAACACGAGATCAGGGCATTACGAATACCTCGTAACGCCTTTTGGGCTTTGTAATGCCCCTGCAGTCTTTCAAGCATTTGTGTCAATGATGTCTTCTGTGACCTCCTAAATCGCACTGTCATTGTCTACCTGGATGATATCCTTATTTTCTCCTCCACCCTTGATGAGCATAATGAACATGTGAGACAAGTACTTCTTCGCCTCAGAGACAATTCTCTGGTAGCCAAACTGGAGAAATGTGAGTTTAATCAAGTTCAGATCCAGTTCCTTGGCTATGTCCTCTCAAAGGAGGGTTTTGCCATGGATCCTTCTAAGCTCACCGCAGTTCTGGAATTGCCACAACTCATGTCATTAAAGGAACTACAGAGATTCTCAGGGTTCTCTGATTATTACCGTAAGTTTATAAAGAACTTTTCCCAGATAGTTGCTCCACTCACTGAGTTGACTAAATGGAACAAAGACTGCAAAAATTGGCCTCCTGAAGCCATGGGTGCTTTCTCTCTTCTAAAAAAGGCCTTTTGTTCTGCTCCTGTGCTCCGCCATCCTGATCTGCAGTTCACTTTAGAGGTTGACGCCTCCAAGATTGGAGCTGGAGCGGTCTTAACCCAAAGGGATCCTTTAACCTCCATGTTGCACCCTGTAGCCTTTTTCTCCAAACGCTTTACTCCTGCAGAGAGGAATTACTATGTGGGTAATCGTGAACTCTTAGCCATTAAGATGGCCTTGACTGAATGGCGTCATTGGCTAGAGGGTACCACTAATCCCATTCAGATCCTCACTGACCACAAAAATTTGACGTACCTAGAGACTGCTCATCGACTCAATCCTTGACAAGCCAGGTGGGCCTTGATCTTTTCCCGTTTTAACTTTGTGGTCTCTTATCTTCCTGGGACCAAAAATAAAAAGGCTGACTCCCGTCAGTTTCCTCAGTCTAGTGATTCCTCTGAAACACCTATTGAACACATCATACCCCCCTCATGGGTGGTTGCTCAGCTTAGCCCCTCTCTTCTTCAAAGACTGCAATGTGCCCAGTCTAGAAAGCCTCCTGAAGCCCCCGCGGTTCTCAATATCTTCTTTGTACCTCTGAACCTACACACCCCTGTTCTATCCTGGGCTCATGATAGTAAACTTTCAGGACATCCTGGTTTGACAAGAACTTTTAAGCTTCTTTCCCAACATGTATGGTGACATACCATGAAGTCTGACGCTCAGGATTATGTGAAAGCCTGCACGACTTGTGCTGCCAATAAGACTCCCTGATCCTTGCCTCCTGGCTTACTCCAACCATTGTCCATTCCCAAACAACCTTGGTTGTTTGAGTTGTGGTGAATCGATTTTCCAGATTGGCTCATTTTGTACCCATAAAGAAACTGCCATCTGCCCAAGAACTATCATCTCTTTTACTGTTACATGTGGTACGACTACATGGAATTCCTGTGAATATTGTGTCCGACAGAGGTCCACAATTCATCTCTACTTTTTGGAAAGCCTTTTGCAAATTAAGTGGAACCACTGTTTCCTTGTCTTCTGGCTACCATCCCCAGACTAATGGTCTGACAGAGAGAATGAATCAAGATCTTGAAGTCTATCTCAGAACTTTTGTTAATTCTCTTCATACCAACTGGTCTGAATTGTTACCCCTAGCTTAGCTGGCAAAGAACACTCATTGGCACTCTTCTCTACGATGTTCTCCATTTCAAGCTGCAGCAGGTTACCAACCTTGTGTCTTTCCTATTTCTGCTCAGTCCACAGGGGTTTCTGCTGCAGACCGACACGTTACTAACCTCACCACGTATTCGCTCTGTTACATTTGGCTGTCTCCAGATACAAGAGGTTTACTGATCATCATAGAGCTTCTGTTCGTGCCTTTTCTGTAGGTGAAAGTGTCTGGGTCTCTACTTGACATATTCGTCTACATGAACCCAGTCAAAAATGAGGGCCTAGGTTCATCGGCCCTTTCAAAGTCCTTAAAAGACTGTCTTCTTTTGCCTACAAAGTGGCCTTGCCCAGAACCCTGCACATACACCCAGTCTTCCACATCTCTCTACTCAAGCCCTACATCAAGAACAGATATACTCAGCTCCGACCTACTACGTTCTTGATTCATGGTGAACCTGAGTATGAGGTTGCTAAGATCCTGGACTCCAGATACTGCAGTACCTCATGCATTGGAAGGGTTACTCAGTGGCAGATCATTCCTGGATTCCTGCCTGTGATGTGTATGCTCCATCTTTGATCTCCAGGTTTCATGCTGCTCATCCCTCCAAGCCGGCTTTGGTTCCTGGTGGTAACCCTTAGGAGGGGGGCTATGTCACGCTGCCACCACTCGTCAGTTGCTATGGCCGTTGCCATGGATGCAGCTGTGGTGAGCGTGTGGCTATGACGTCATCGCCACTCACTGTCTCTTCCTGGATGCTGCCTGGATCACACCTGTAGTTTCTCCTTGGCACCAATCAGTGCTTATGTAAGTGTTTCCTTTTCTTCACTACTCTGCCAAAGTATAGGTGTTTCTTATTGTGCTCCTGGGTGTTGTGTTAGTTATCTACTGCTGACTTACCATTATCGAACTCTGCCTGTTTGACTACTCTGTTTGCCTTAACCCTGAACTGCTGGATTGCTTTACTGCTGATGAACTCTGCTTGTCTGACCACTCTGCCTGCTTAACCCCTGAACTGCAGGATTGCTATACTGTTGCTGAACTCTGCCTGTCTGACCATTCTATT
Organism: Bombina bombina; assembly: GCF_027579735.1. Classification (NCBI taxonomy): domain Eukaryota; kingdom Metazoa; phylum Chordata; class Amphibia; order Anura; family Bombinatoridae; genus Bombina; species Bombina bombina. Next base: position 184,228,637 of record NC_069508.1, on the reverse strand, counting down.
GGTTTACCCCTGAACTGTTATACTGCTGGATTGTTTTCCTGTTGCCGCCAAGGACTACCCTGCCTATTGTGAGTACTGCTTACCTCATTTTACAAACTCTCTCTGCTCTGGGTTATTTCCTATCATTCCACTTGATGCCGGGATAAGTAGACTTCTGGCCAAGTTTGGTCTGATAGAGGAATATCCAACGAGCATTACACAAATAGTTTTTGGAAAAAAAAACAGCTGCTGTGTTTTCCAGGCCAAAGAGGAAATGGAACATCCAGGCAGTTATCAGTGTCAGGTCCTAAAGCCAGCATCTGTCATGGTATGGGGGGTGTCAGTGCCCATGGCATGGTTAACTTGCACATCTATGAGGGTACCATTAATGCAGAAAGATATGTATGCATTTTGGAGCCAAATATGCTGCCATCCAAACTTCGTCTTTTCCAGGGACGTCCCTGCATTTTCCAGCAGGACATCGCCAAACCAAAATCTGCCCGGATATCAAGCCCAAAGTTGTGTAAGCAGAGAGTGCAGGTACTAGCATGGCCTGCCTGCAGTCCTGACCTGTCTCAGATTGAGAATGTGTGGCGCATTATGATGCGCAAAATAAGGCAACGAAGATCCCGTACATTTGCGCAGCTGAAGACATTCATAATGGATGAATGAGGGAAAAATCTGATTGCTTAACTTAACCAACTGGTGTCTTCAGTGCCAAAATGCTTAATAAGTGTTATGAAAAGAAAAGGTGATGTTACACGGTGATAAACATTCAACTGTCCCAACTTTTTTGGAGTGTGCTGCCGTCATCAGATTTGAAAAGAGTGTATATTTAAAAAAATAAATTAAATTCAAAAAGTAAAACATCAAATAATGAGGCCAAATTATCAAGCCGTCAACTATGCTGCATTCGACGGCACCAATACGCTCGCCTAACATCACGGCCACGGACCTGAATATGCTCTCCTTATTTATTAAAAAAAGCTGTCAAAAAGCCGCGCACCAAGTACGGGACGATGAGCAGCGGACTGTTGTTAACTAACAGTCATCGATCTCGCTGCTATTCGGCTTTTTCCCAACTTTATTTATACCCTGTCACTAAACACCGCCACTATACTAAAATGTTTAACCCCTATCCCGCCGCTCCCAGACCCCGCTGCAACCTAAATAAAGTTATTAACCCCTATCCCACTGCTCCCGGACCCCACCGCCACTAAATAAATGTATTAACCCCTAAACCCTTGGCCTCCCACATCACTACCACTTACGGTACTAAAACTATTAACCCCTAAACCACCAGCCCCCCACATTACCATAAACTAAATTAAGCTATTAACCCCTAAACCTAACAAGCCCCTATCTTTTCATTAAATATTAACTCATCCCTATCTTATAATAAATTTAAACTTACCTTTAAAATTAAAATAAACTATATTAAACTATTAATTAACCTACCATAACTATTATACTACAATTACATTAAACTAACAATTAAATTAACAATATTACATATTTAAAAACCTAACCCTACTCAAATTATTTAAATCTATGATTAAAAATTACTAAATTACAAAAAAATAACAACTAAGTTACAAAAAATAAAAAACCACAGTATCAAAAATAAAAAAGAATTACACCTAATCTAAGAGCCCTATCAAAATAAAAAAGACCCCCCAAAATAAAAAAACCCTAGCCTACACTAAACTACCAATGGCCTTTAAAAGGGCCTTTTGCGGGGCATTGCCCCAAAGAAATCAGCTCTTTTACCTGTAAAAATAAAATACAAACACCCCCCAATAATAAAACCCACCACCCAAACAACCAACACCCCCAAATAAAATCCTACCTAAAAAACCTAAGCCTTTCAGCACTTTTACTGCCCAAAGTCCCTACCTAAAATTAAAACCCACCCAATAAACCCTTAAAAAAACCTAGCACTAACCACAGACGATCCACTTACAGTTTTTGAAGACCGGACATCCATCCTCATCCAAGCGGCAGAAGTCCTCAGCGAAGCCGACAGAAGTTTTCATCCAAGCGGGCAGAAGCCTTCATCCAGAGGGCATCTTCTATTTTCATCCATCCAGCACCGAGCGGCTCCATCTTCAAGACATCCGGCGCGGAGCATCCTCTTCTTCCGATGGTCAATGACGAATGAAGTTTCCCTTTAAGGTACGTCATCCAAGATGGTGTCCCTTTGTTTTTTTTTGTTTTTGTTTTTTGTTTTGAATATCTTTATTAGTTCCAGCAACAACAGAGAAAAAAAAGTAAATACATGTCAAGTTGTATTTCATTGTGCCATGCAAGGCCTTCATACATATACAAAAACAGAAATATAAAGAATAACAATAGTGAGTGATACCGAGCAAACATAACAAGACAAGTAAATACTAATACCTGGCTTTTAGAATCTGATCAATTATATCGCTGGAAATTTTATAAATATTTAAACCACTAATGAACCGGGGGGAAAAAAAAAGAAGAAGAAAAGAAGAAGAAGAGACAGAGAAAAAAAAAAAAAAATGGGAAGAAAGAAAATAAAAAGAATTGAAAAAAAAATAATCTATACTATACACTTTCTCTCTCTCTCCCCCCTCCCACCCCCTCTGCCCACCCCCACCTCTCTTACTAGCCCCACCTCTTCTCTTTCTCTACTTATTATTACAAAATTACTATTTCATAATGTTATCTCCCGGGGACCCGATATCCATGTTGACGGGAATACTTCTAATATAACCAATTCTAAGAAAGCTATAGAACTTAAGAAGGGTTGTAAAATACGTCTTTGAATCTGTAATGGGTAAGAAATAATTAGTGGAGACCAATCCAAAAGAAAGGCCCTAACCTTACGTTCAGCTATAAATTTAGTATGAAAGGATTCAAATAAAATTTGAAACTGGATTTCTTTAAGGAACCCTGTGATTCTAGGAGCTGTATGATCTTTCCAGCCTTTAGTGATTAACTGTCTCGCAATTATAATAATTGTGTTAAATATCTTTATCACCCTCTTAGGGCGTAACTCAGCATTAGTTAGAAAAACTACCTCATCAGCCGTGAATGGTGCCATATCTCTATAGATTTTACTATACCAGAATCTTATCTTTTGCCAATATTGTTGGATCTTTGGACAAGACCAAAACATATGGAGAATATCGGCCCTATCCATGGAACATCTTGGGCAGGCATACTTCTGAGAAGGATAGAATCTGGCCATTTTATCTGGGGAAAGAAAATAATTATTGACTAATTTTAGGTGCGCTTCTTTCCATGATATGGAAACTTGTAATTTTTCTAGCTCTGTAAAGCTTCGCTCAATCCTGTTCTCCTCTAATTCTGGCAAATATTTCTTCCAGAAGTTATATAGTTTATCTACGCATAATTCACCCTGTCTAGCCAGAAGGATATCGTAGATCAATGATATCGAAGACTGACCCAGAGAGAATTGCCGGATAATATTTTTAATGTCCATCCAATCCCTTAGAAATTCAGAATTCCATTTTTGTGTAAATATATAATGCCGTAGTTGAAAATAAGCAAATAGATTCGAACAGTGTAAATTAAACCTTTGAAATAATAATTCTGAGGGTAATAACTGATTATCATCAAATAACTGATAAACATAAGTCAGTCCAGCTTCGGCCCATAATCTAAACACTCTCTGATTTATGCCCGGAGTAAATTCCGGATTACCTACTATAGGGAGATATTCCGAAAAAAATGGGGAGATTTTTAATATTCGACAAATTTTTTGCCAAGCTATAATAACATTTTTAAGGGAAATTAGTTTACTAAGATTTGAAGGTAACTTTAGTAGCGGGCAATGGAGAACAGCTTTCAATGAGAAAGGGGAGATCAGGAATGATTCTAGCTCTGTTGTCACGAACTTATCTACCCCTGTGATCCAATCGAGGGCCAGTTTGACTAAGCTAGCCAAGTTGTAAAGCCTAAAGTCTGGTAAGGGCAGCCCTGCCCTAGGACGTTTCTGCATCAGTTTACTAAGACTAATTCTTGGCTTCTTATTACCCCATATAAATTTAGATAACCAAGACTGTACATTACCAATATCTTTATTGGTCATAAATAGCGGGAGATTCTGGAGAAGATATAGAACTCTAGGGAAGATAATAGTTTTAATCAGATTGATTCTAGCAGTCAATGAGATAGGAAGCGAGGCCCAGTTTTCAAGATCATTTTTAATTTTTTGTAATATCGGAGGAAAATTTAACTTATACCAGATTGTTGGGTTTCTATGAAGGGTAATACCTAGATATCGAAAGAACTCAACCACTTTAAAAGGGTGATCTTCCCAGTTGGATCCTTTCTTATCTACCCAGAGGAGTTCACTCTTATCGAAATTTATTTTATATCCTGAGAAGGAGGAAAAAATTTTAAATAATTGTAACAATATGGGGATGGAATATTGCGCCTTATCCAAGAATATTAACAAATCATCCGCATATAAGAGGGTATTTAAGCTAAAGGAACCGAGTTGAATCCCTAATAGCCTATCCCGCAATAAGATAGCAAAAGGCTCCAATGCTAAATTAAAAAGCAAAGGGGAGAGGGGACACCCTTGTCTTGTCCCTCTTTTAAGTGAAATATATGGGGAAGAATGGCCATTGATGCAGAGAAATGAAATCGGGTTTTTATATAAATTCCTAACAAATTCCAGAAACTGATTCTTGAATCCAAACCGTTCCAATGCTGTAAATAGATAGTTCCAATTCACTGCATCAAAGGCCTTCTCAGCATCTACTGTTAAAATAGCTGCTTCAGAAATCTTTTTAAATTGTTCGTTCTTGGGATCTAAATTCCATGCATAATCTAGAAATGTAGTCACTTGACGTATATTCTTAAGAGAATTCCTATCCCTCATAAATCCAGTTTGATCTGGATGGATAATCCCATCTAATAACTTGGCCAGCCTAATCGAGATAATAGCAGTCAGCAATTTATAATCAGCATTGAGTACTGATATAGGCCTATACGACCCTGGATCTTCCGGGTCCTTACCTTTCTTTAAGATCAGGGATATACGTGCAGCCGAAAAATAGTTAGACATTGAATTACCAGCAGAAAAATAGTAATTAAACAGGTTTACTAATGATAATTTTACTTCTTCCTTCAGAATTGTGTAAAATTCTATCGGTATAGCATCCGGTCCTGGTGATTTATTAAGATTAGCTGATTGTATAGCCTCAAGAACTTCCTCCTCTGAGATAGGTCTGTTAAGCTCTGATAAATTCTCCTCCGAAATATTGGGGAGATTGACACTCGCCCAGAAGTTTAATGCGTTGTCCGCATTAACCTGTGTTTCTGCGTAAAGCCGTTGAAAAACGTTAAAAAATGTCTGACTAATATCCTCTGTATTAGTATACTTTATGTTCTCCACTTTAATAGTCGAGATAATATTCTTACTTTTTCTCACCTTGGCTACTTTAGCCAGAAATTTGGCTGAGGCCCCATAATGACCTCTAAATTGATAATTTATTTTCAATTCATCTTCCTGTGACCTTTGTTTGAAAAAGATGTCTCTTTCCCTTTTCAATTTACAATATCTATCCCAGTTATCTCTTGTCTGATTGACATAGAATTTTCTAAGAGCATTTCTAACTTGTGCTGTTAACTGTGATTCTTGCTCCAGCTTTTTCTTCTTCCAAGTGGATAAATAAAGCTTAATTTCCCCCCTTAATACAGCTTTCGCTGCTTCCCAGAATACCTCTGGTTTACTAAATTGCCCTATATTGAAGGTAACATAGTCCTTCCACTTCTGTTTTAACCAATTGCTGAATTTAGGACTATCCGTCAAAAATCGAGGGAAAAAAAAAGACGTATTCTGGGCCTTAGGGGGGGAGATGGCCACCAATGTGAAAGAGATTACCGCATGATCAGAGATAACAATATCATAGATATTTGCTTCTGATCTACATAAGGCAAGTGGTTTAGAGATTAAGAACATATCAATTCTCGAGAATGTCATGTGGGATTTAGACTCACATGAAAAACTACGCAATTCTGGATTTTTAAATCTCCATATATCAATTAATTTTAATTCATGACAAAAAGACTTAAAATATTTTGCTACTTTGTTATTTTCACGTAGGTTTTTTGAGGACAATCTGTCTAAAATGGGACATAACGTCATATTAAAATCCCCCCCTAAAACTAAATTAGCTGCTGATAACAAAAATAATTTACTTCTAATATTTTCCCAGAAGATAGGAGAAAAAGAATTGGGACCATATATATTGCAGATGACAAAATTGCACCTATTAATCTGAATATGTAATATCAGGTATCTTCCCTCTGGGTCAATCTCCTTCTTCACAATATCGTAGTCTAGATTTTTATGAAACAAGATAGCTACCCCTGATTTTCTTTTAACTCCTGGAGCTGCAACACATTCCCCTACCCATTTACACTTTAATTTCATAGCTTCTGCCAGGTTCAAATGTGTTTCCTGCAACATCACAATATCGGGATTAAACTTCACCAGATGTTTAATAATCAATTTGCGTTTTCTAGGCGACGTAATGCCCCCTACATTCCAAGAAAGCATATTAATCCTAACTGCCATTAAATATATTGAAAATATAGGTGCACTGATAAGCTATTTTTAAGCTATGGTCTAAATTAACTTAACCCCAGAGGTGGGAGGGGGAAGAGAGGGGCGAAGAGGGCCGGCGAGAGAGAGAGAGAAGAGAAAAAAAAAAAAAAAAAAAAAAGGGAAACCCTACATAATAAAAAAAAACTGCCCATCCTATACCTGCGAAATATTCAATTTTAAAATAATAAGTGCTCAACAACAATATATATTCTTTTTTCCATTTAACGCTATCAGTGTGCACTGCAACCATCAAAGACATATCTATAATCATCATAGTAAGCACAAAAAAAAAAGAGAAAACACACAAAAAATCAGCGCATACCCAGACACATAGCGCATCTATCTTACTTAACATAGTTTCAATTTTAAAATAGTAAGTGCTCAACAACAATATAAATTCTTTTTTCCATTTAACGCTATCAATGTGCACTGCAAACATCAAAAACATATCTATAATCATCATAGTAAACACAATAAAAAAAAAGAAAACGCACAAAAAATCAGCGTGTACCCAGACACATAGCGCATCTATCTTACTTAACATAATTTCCCCTATCTAGACCTAAATTAATTTCCCTAGTATATTACAGGGTACTAATAAATTCATGGGCCTCTTGGGGATTATTAAGGATTCGTCTAACCCCATTTTCTTCTAACATAATCTTTGCGGGGTACACAACCCAGGCTTTAAACCCTTTATCAATAATCTTAGTACATAGCGGGATCATCTGTTTTCTTTTGGTAGATGTTTCTATTGAGAAGTCTTGAAACATTAATAGCTTGTTTTTTTCAAACACAAATTCCCCCATCTTTCTATATGCTTTTAACAGGTTTACTTCATCCTGGAATCTAAGCAACTTAAAAATGCACATTCTGCTTCTATCGCCCCTAGCCATATTTGTTCTACTGTATCCGACCCTATGAGCTCTTTCTACCTCTAAGGGTAGTTGTTGTTCAGGGAAACCTAAAGCTTTGGGTAATAATAGAGAAGTGACCTTTATAAGATCTTTGTACTCAGGGGACTCAGGAAGACCAATGATTCTTATATTATTCCGTCTGGAGCGATCCTCAAGATCCTCCAGACGGAATTGTAGACCAGTAATCTTGCCATCATAATCTTGGATTACTTTATCTTGGACATTGTCCCGGTCCTCTAAGTCAGAGATCCTATTTTCCGCCTCTAGTATCCTTGAGGCAAATTGCTTAACCTCGTTTGATAGGGAGATAATATCTGTTGAAATACTGCTGAGCTCCTTCTTAATAATATCAAATTGAGGAGTGAAAACATCGGTTAATTGAGATACTAAACTACCAATGTCCACGTGGGATATAGCCCCTTCTGATACGGGGTCCAATGAGGTATCCGCACTCCTGACCTTTCTATCCTTGCCTTTGGGTGGCATTATGGGGGAACTCTGTTTCGTGTGTATAATATATCTTTCCATATATTCTGTGAATACTGATAGTGAGTGTGAAAAAGCAAAACAATAAAAAAAATGTGAAAAAAGTGAGCAAATCCAAGGGGGACTAGAGTCCCTAATAAGAGTAAAAAACTGTAAGTTAAGCTTCAAGTTCAAGTGTATGTGTGTGTTGTTTTTTTTTTTTTTTTTTTTTTTTTTTTTTTATTATAAGCGTGACTGTGTATTAAACTATAAGTGTGTATTTATAAGAGTTAGTGTAGTTACGGCCTAATATCTCACCCAGTTTATAATTGTGGAAAGCGGGCACCTGTGAGGATCAGCAACTAATATATATATAGAAATTAATAAGGGCTATATCCCTTAAACATTCATAATTTAACCAGGATATCTTAGGCATTATAGTGAATCATTTCTCAAATGCAATTAATAAACTTATGCTAACAAGAAAGTAAAAAAAATTGCATATACCAATCTATATCAACATAAAAAAAAAAAAAGGGTCAATTTATTTAACTAAATTTAAGCAATTACTTAACAGACTAAATCCCTCTCTCTCTTCTCTCCTAAAGAGGGAGACTGTTAAACAGAAAATAAGTGCACCATTCTTGGAACATGTAATATATCATATAATATGCCACGTGAGGAGAAAAGCCAGATTGCCCAGGCCTAGTCTCTTAGCTCTCTATAAGCCTCCAGGTAGTATAGAGATAACCTAGATAATGAGAAACACCATTTTCAAAATGGTCAGGAACCGATGTACTGTTGTGCCTTGTATCTTAAGGTAAAGTTCAGCTTTATGAACTAATTGTGGCAGTTCTAAATACCATCAGTTGTAATCAGACCTGCTATACTTTGGCACCTTGATGTAAGAAATACTCCTAATTCTTCTTTAGGGAACACTTCAGGCTCTTGTTACCCCTAGACCATCGAAAGGGAAATAGATGAGTAGGAGAAGGGGGGCGGAGAGAGAGTTCACTGAATAGAAGAAATGTCACTTCTCCCTAGCTTATGTCAATTCAATCCCTCAAATGGGTCACTTAGCTACTCCAGTCAGCAAGGCCAACCACTTCACGGGTAATATCTCTCTTACCCGACTTTACTGTCCTTCTCCTTCAATCTGCCGGTTTTTCTCTGCGGTAGTTGCGGTATCCACCGCCGGGCTTTACCGCCAGTAAAGGGCTTCCTCTGCTCAGATGTACACTGCGTCTGTAGAACTTGCAACCGGCCCCAGGGATTCCGGATAGCGCAAGCAACTTTTAGCCGGGGGAGATTTCCTAGCTCCCTTCTCTAGAGCGCCGTGAGCCGTGCAGCGTGTCTAACGGCTCCGCCCCCACCGGAAGTCCTCTCTCCAGGAGTGATGGTGTCCCTTATATTCCGATTGGCTGATAGAATTCTATCAGCCAATAGGAATTAAAGGTGAAAAAATCCTATTGGCTGTTGCAATTAGCCAATAAGTTTGAACTTTCATCCTATTGGCTGATCCAATCAGCCAATAGGATTAAGCTTGCATTCTATTGGCTATTCCAATCAGCCAATAGAATGCGAGCTCAATCCTGTTTTCAAAATAGTAACAGTCTGGACAAATCTACCCCTATTTCAACAGGGTCAATTTTTGTCCACGTTTTAATTTGAAGGATGCCTACCTTTCTATTCCTAAACCATCTCCAGTTCATAAGATTTGCCTTTGTGGCTCTTCCTGATCTATCTACAACTCTCAGAATTTTTTTTTTACCGTTAATGTAATACCTTAATATTCTTAACATTGAGTGTTTATCAAGGTGCATAAAAATCAATGATTTTTATAACCCCTTGAGTGCTAACAACGGCTCGGCTCCATTCACAATGTCATACTCTATCAGAGGTTACTGTCATATTATTTTGGGCAATTTTTCGATCTTGAAGATATTATCACATATTGGACGGTAATTTATCGTGTGCCTGGTTACAGGCGAGCGATAAATAACTAGTCATTTCAAGATCAGATCTCTGGTTAATTTTCTAAAAGTGCCCCAAATGCCCCCAAAATAAACAGTCTTTTAGTTTTTTATGGAAAAAAAAGTAGCATTTTATTTTATATTTTTTTCCTAAAAAACTACTGCACTCGGCAGTTTTTAGGGGTTAAAAGTGGCGGGTGTGGGGTGTTAGAAAAAAAAAACGGTACTAAAAAGTGCCTATACACTGCGTTCTATGGGAACTATGTGTTCCCTGTAAATATATATGTATATCTATATAAATATATATTTAAAATTGCTGGATATAGCTGCGCGACTTACCCCTTTTGCTGCACTAGTTCTCATGCCGTGTCTGACGGCATGGGAACGAAGCTCCAATTGATGCCTATGGAGTCGCTCTCTTGTGAGTGCAATGCTTTTGTGCAATGCAAACGTGAGGTTGTGTTCACATTGCATCTCACTTATAATACCAGTGCACATTTGCGTGCGCTGGTATTACTCAGTTGAGTGCAAATATAGCTTTTGTGTAAGCAATATTTTTCGCTAAACTTCTAATCTATCCCATTATTGGTTTTATAGTTCTCAAAACTGTGTCTGCATAAATAACAGCCCCTTCTTCAGAGCTAAAATGTTATAAAATAAACATACAGAGTTGAGAAACAGAAAGGGTCTAATTAAACTTTGGGTTTCAGATAGATCATACAGTTTTGAGATTTCAGATTTACTTCTATTATCAAATTTGCTTTATTCTCTTGGTATACTTTGTTGAAGAAGAGCAATGATCTACTGGGGCCTAGCTGAACACATTGGGTGAGAAAGGGACAAGCAGCTAGCTCACAGTAGTGCATTGTTTCTGAGCCTACCTATGTATGCTTTTCAACTGTTCAACAATGAATACCAAGAGAATGAAGCAAATTAGATAAGTGATGTATATTGTAAAAATAATTGCATGTTTTTTCTGAATCATGAACGTTACATTTTGAATTTAATGCCATTGCTCCCCTGCAAATCTATGTACACAGAATCAACCAATAATAAGTTTCAAGAAGCTCAATGAATACAAGATTGTTTGAAGTGGAATAGATCTGCACAAGGACCTAAGAATGAGGAGCGAGGGGCAAGCAGTAAAAATGATATATAATGTTATTGTTTTAGTTAAATAAAACTATTTAAATTGTTATTATTAAGATAATTGTTATTATTCTTTAGTTAAATAAAACTATTTCACTTGTTATTATTAAGGTAATCTATATTTTCTCCTTCGAATAAAGTTCAGCTAAAAAGTTGATAAAATATGAATGATTAACCTATTAAAATTGAGATAGTTCACCCCCAATAATTTCATTCATTTCAATGATTTATCTATGTATTTCTAATGAAATATAACCAAATCAGTAATGGTCTAATATAACTATATAAAATAATCTAAAAAGTAATTAAAGCAATGTTTTAAATTAATTTAAATTGGTCTGACTATTGATTTAAATTGTGATTTAAATTATGACTTAAATCAAGTCATCTCTGGTGTTTGTGCATATTTGAAACTGCACCAAATAAAATATTTAGTACAAACATGTGAAGCCATACTCAGAAATCACTCCCTCTTCACACAATTTCCCCTAAAAAATTAGTCATGGAAATAGCTGGGCAAAACGTTGCTACCCTACAACTAGTGCACCCATTGTGATGTCACCTTAGAACTACTTTACCTTTTGTCCATTGTTTGCTAAGAGTCAGACTGTTCGTTATGACATCATAAGTGCCATACAATAAAAGGCCAGCGTTTAGTGACTTCTACACCTTTTCAACTGTAAAGCTTACATTGGCTGCAGCTGAGCGATATTTAATATAAGCATTATTAGCGAATACTTCTGTACTTCACAATGAGTGACAGACGCAGGAGTCGTCGTCGAATTACCGGTGAGCGTGTCAGCAATGAAAATGCAGTGCGCCCGGTATCTGCCAGACAACAAAGAGCAAGGCAAATATTAAGAAGAGCTATTCAATCTCTGAACAGACAGGGGCAAGAGAGAGGAGTTGGTCTCTCTTCTGATCGGTCTCAGCGTCTCCGGACTAACCGAAGAGAACAACAGAGGCGCTTAAGAGCAAGACAGAGGAGTAACCAATTACAAAGAAATCTTCCTTCGCTTGATGATGAAGACACCCTGCCTTACGAACCTCAAGCAAGTACATCTCATTCTGAGCAAGTGGAAAGTTACAGGGAGTCTTGTTCTATTTGTCTAATGGAATACGAAGCTGGAGACCTGCGAGGGAAGGCTTCCTGTAACCATTCATTCCATGTTGCCTGCATAGCAAGGTGGATACTAGAGAGTGACACTTGTCCGCTTTGCCGTGCAAGTATAAATGAGGAAACTGTATATGTCCCACCAGAAGGGGAAGAAGGGAGAATTATATATTCTGGACCATCGTACACCCTGACACAGTACAGTAATAGAATTGTAATGAGACTGACCACACCTGAGGACACAGATTGAAGATAATCATTTTCATCAAGAAGGATTTTTTTACCTTTGGCACAAATTAACACCAGTGTCCAGGGTTTTTTGCCTTCTTTGGACTAACAGACTTTTGCTTAATAAATAAATTGAGCATAACTTTAAAATCAGCTGTGAGTGTTGCTTTTCATTTCTAAAACAAAATCTTGTTTTCAACAGTTTTCAATTTTTTTTATTTTATTTTTTTTAAAGATCGTAACTGGGTACTTGAGGCTGGTGCAGAGCCCAAATGGACACTTAATGGGAAATGAAGATCAAAATAGGACATTTTATTTATTGGGGTGTTACATTTTGAGCTCAATGTTCTTTTCAAATAAGTTTCTTAAAAAAAGGTGAATACGGTATATACAAATAATATTTGTGAGGGGTATAAAACATTTTGAATTATGTGCATATTATAAAAGGGTTAACTGAGGTAAAACAGTGTGTGAAAGAAGTGTAAAAAAAAAAAGCTTATAAGTATTTTAGTAAAATTTCCAAAAATCTGCAAAATTACTTACACTTTAGTGTTGCCAAGTGTAGCCTGTTCCACCCCCCTTATCAGTGTCCTACTCCAAACCCTGTGCTATAATGTAAAAAAGTGTGCACGTGAGGATAATTACTTATGCAAGTAAGCGAGGGTTGAGGAGGGACATCAGGTATTGCTATTGTTTGTTGCCAAGAGGCTTACTTGTAACCATGGGGATAATGTCACATGCTTTGTGAAAGCTTCAGAATTATACTGTGCCCTGCTTTAGTCAGGTGTCATGTGACTCTGCCCCCTACTGTGCATGGGCACAAGTGCATTCTACTGAAACTATGGCCTGGATAGCACCTTCCATATGGCAGTGACGTGCCATCATGGTAGGCAAGTGAGGCAGCGCCTCACATGTTCTATGTGTGTATAAACATTTTTTATAATGTTTATAAAAAACAAAAAACATTTTTTAAATTTTATAAAAAAAATAATAATTCTGAACCCCAAGGTACCCCCCAACCGCCGACTCCGCCATGTAGCGAAGCGATCTATGTTGCGCATTGAAGGAGAGGCTGTGAGCCGTTCAGCTCCCCTTCATTGCGCAACATAGATGACTTGCTAAATTAGTGAATAACCCAATCAGCGGTCCGGTGCCGGATTCACATGACTGAGAGTCTGTCACTGTCTCTCTTCTCAGTGTCTAGGTCTGGGCAGGAAGAGAGTGAGCCGACAGCTGAGTCACAGGTCCTGTGGCTGCCGAGGAGAGCTGCTGGTGCTCTGAGAAGAAGCCAGGACAAGTTAGTGGACTGGAGTCGGGATTTACTGTAAGCTCTTACACTGCACCCTATGGGGCCGATTTATTAATGTGCGGACGGACATGATCTGCTGTAGCACTAGAAATGTTTGTGTAATGCTGCCCTCTGCAGATTAGCAGGGGTGTCAATCAACCCGATCGTATGCGATCGGGCTGATTGCTGTCTGCTGCCTCAAAGGTGGTGGACGCGTTAAGGTGCAGTGGTCTTAAGACCGCTGCTTTTTAACTCCTGTTTCCAGCGAGCCTAAAGGCTTGCGCAGAAACATGTATTTGGCTGCATTCGGCCGTTAATAAATCGGCCCCTATGGCACCACTGGGTATATAAGGCATGGTCCCATATATTATGTTGTACCCTTACTACATCCACAAAGTTTGTAGTTAAAGGGACATAAAACAGGTTGAGATATCTGCATATCCTATAAAGGGTAATTAATTAAAAATGGTTTGCATTAAAAAATGTTTAAACATTGCTGGCAAGTATTTTAAAATGATTTTCAAAAATAAGCAAAATAAATTACATAGCTAAGCTTCCTGGAGAAGCCAACTCCACCCTCTTGTCAGTTTTTAGACTCAGGCAATGTATTTCAACTGAGTTCACAGCTTCTAGGCATGCTCCAGCAGATAATCCCTATGCATTTTTGCATTCTACTAAAGCAACAATAGATATAGATACAGCCATAGAAGGAAATGTGTGGGGGGATTTAGAGCTTTACTATTCAGAAACTTAAAAGAAAGGGTTAATGGCGAGGCACTGCAGTATAAATTTGCAGGTAAAGTAATTAAAGTACATATTATATTATTTTGTCTCTATCCCAACTTGTTTTATGTCCCTTTAAAATAGAAAGATATGGTAATAATGAATTCCATAGGGTTGCTATTTGTATCTTTTTATACAGGAACTAAGATGGTTCATTTGAAAATAAAGATATTGTTTTTGGTTAAAGGTGCAGTATTAAGATGTTGGAAACTGTATCACTAACAAGATGCTGTTTTATTATTCACATATAATAATAATAATACAGATTATGTTGAAATAAATAGGTGTTGCGAACAGGTTAATGAGCTGTGAGTAACAAGAACCTTCTACTTAAAAGACCAGCGTGGGCCTTTCAGCACTTCCTAGCATAGTAGCATTCCTGTACCTGGGCAATTCAGTACTTGTCACATGGTGATAACACAAGACAGCACAGGAATCTTGAATTAGAAAAAAGGTCACCTGCCCAAACTGTTCAAAATGTTATTGGCTTAAATTTATTACATTAAAGTGTTTACAGGGACCAATAGTAGACATATAATTGTCACATTCATCTATTCATAAATATCCATGGTTATTGGCTTATGTTCTAAACTCCTGTCTGCTAAGAAGCATTTTACATGTGGTGTGTTATGCACTTCTTCAGACAAGTGAGCAAACACTATTAAACGCTAAACTCTCTCCAGGTACAAATCTGCCCAAAAAGTTGTTGTTACTAAACTGTTACTAAACTGCTACTAAACTTCTGAAGTAAACCAGGCTTTTAAGTGACTAATTTTACAAACAATAGTGAATTAGAATATACTAAAAGCAGAAATAGTAGTAACTGAATTAGGTAAAGTACAAACAAGAACAGTTGCTATACAGCACAGTAGATGCACTTCTAAACAAATGTCCAATTAAACGCTATTATCAAATTTTCTTTGTACTCTTTATATTGCTTTTCAAGTGTAAGTTCGGGAGCAGGAATGCACTACTGGGAGCTAGCTGAGCACATGGGTGAGCCAATGACAAGAGGCATATATGTGCAGCTACCTATCACCATCTAGCTCACAGTAGTAGATTGCTGCTCTAGAGCCTACCTAGGTAAGTTCTTCAACTCAGGATACCAAGAGAACAAAGCAAATGTTGTTATTAGATGTAAATTGGAAAGTTTAATAATATTTATCTGATTCATGGAAGTGGGTATGTGAGCAGGGTGCGCAAAAGCATTATGTTTCAGTATGGTGTTTATGGTCATTGTGTATATGTAGTGAGCATATATATATATATTTATATTTTTTTAACGGATATATATACTGTATATATGTGACGGATACCCCGGCTACCCTGACTGGGTATCTCCGCCAAATGGGTCCTGCTTCCTCCCTGCCGACTGCAGCTATGTAGCTGGCAAGTGACCACAGCCTGTAGCCACCCCTGATGATGCCCGACAGCACCAGTACTCAGGGTCCCACCCTGTGGCAGACTCCAGCTACCCAGACTAGGTAGCTCTGCCAGAGGCTCCTTCCTCTGCCTGGAACAGGCTGCTATGTAGCTTAGGAAAGTGATTTTAGCAGGAACCCACCAAAATAACTAGATATACTAGCATTAAGGTGGAACAATGCTACATGTGTATGCCCCCTCACACTTCATGCTTTATGTTTTATATGTGAGTTTTAATAAACCCCTTGTTTTACTGAAGCTAAGTGTTAGCACCTTACTTCAACCTTAGCCGCTCCTTGGGGCGGACTGCATTTGGGAGCTGCATCCGGTGTTCCTGATTGAAACCTGTCGCTAGGGTTAGCTGATACACCCCAAGATATCAGCCCGTTACTACTAGCACATAAGGGTGCTTTAGCTACATGTGAGTACCCATTTGTCAATGATTGATGTGTGATTTGGCTGCATTTCTGATCCACATGAGGCACCGCTCTGTCTTTTGTATCCAAGGTGGAACAAAGAACTGATTTTATTGGAAAAAACACACTCCTTTTATACACAAAACTCATCTTGATAAAACACTGGACAATCCCACAATTTTCCCACCATTCCGCCCCTCCAGACAGACCGGCGCCTCCATATCAGCCCCAGTCCCACACAATCCCAAGACCCAGGGGTGGCAGTTTCGGGGTGATCCCAGGGAGCAGCGGCACTTCCAGGGTTTCATTTGAATGCTCTTGGTCCCCAGATGCCACAGTCCAAAAAGGCGTGATCCGTCACAATCCGTTAAAGTTATGGGGGTAGGGGTGTCCAAAACCCCCGGTTCCCAAAGGAGCTCCCCTCCAGTAATTCTTCCACCTCTTGTCCTCCTTAGGGGCTACCACTCCCCAAAAGAGCGGAGGTCTGGTGCAAAGGGCCGCTGGAGCGACAAGGGGTAAAGTTAGCGGGTGTCCTGCTGTTCTGTGGCTGACCAGGAGTTCCAGGAGCCCGGCCAGCCTGAGAAGGGTTAGGCGGATGTCCGTGGTGAGTTGGCCGACCGGGAGTTCCAGGAGCCCGGCCAGCCTAGGAGGGTTTTCCCCCCCGGTCATAGATCAGCTCTTCCATGACTAAGTGTACACAGCAAAACAGCACATAGCATGCATCTGGGAGATCCCGTAAACCATGAAATGGCCAAATTTAATGTAACAGGAAGTGAGCCATGTAGTAGGGGGGTGGAGGCTAGCCTTGGCTGTCTGGTATCCGTGACATCTCCCTCCCCCTCCAGTTCGGCAGACCCGGCTAGACCCTTAAAGGGTCGGCCTGGGGCTGTCCGATGGTGGCCCTCCACTTCTCCGTTGCTGGGAGAGGTTATCCCATCTCTCCTGGGCTTGGGGCTTCCTGGAGGGTTCCTGCCAGCGTTTATCCACTGCACCTTAGATGATGACCAAATTCACCTCTCTTAATTCAATCTCTGCTGTGTCCTTTTTTTTGTCTTGGCTCCTTGACATCTCTTTTGCCTGCAGCGTGATTGGCTATCTGCCCTTAATTAAAGGGACATGATATCCAAATGTTAAAGCACATGAAAGTGATGCAGCATAGTTGTAAAAAGCTGACTAGAAACTATGACCTGAACATTTTATTTTTTTAAAAAAGGAAGATATTTTGCCTCAAATGTCTTAAAGGGACAGTCTAGTGCAAAATAAACTTTCATGATTCAGATAGAGAATGTGATTTTAAACAATTTTCCAATTTACTTTTATCACCAATTTTGCTTTGTTCTCTTGGTATTCTTTGTTGAAAGCCAAACCTAGGAGGTTCATATGCTAATTTTTAAGCCCTTGAAGGCCGCCTCTTCTTTTAGGGCATTTTGACAGTTTTTCACCAATAGAGGGTATTAGTTCACGTTTGTCATATAGATAACACTGTGCTCACGCACGTGGAGTTCCAGTGTGCAAGCTCTGATTGGCTAAAATTTATGTCTGTCAAAATAACTGAAATAAGGGGGCAGTTTGCAGCGGCTTACATACAAGGAAATCACAGAGGTAAAACAGTGTATTTATATAACTGTGTTGGGAATGCAAAATTAGGGAATGGGTAATAAAGGGATTATCTATCTTTTCAAACAATAACAATTCTGGTGTAGACTGTCCCTTTAAGTATTCACAACAAACTGTAAAGATACTTTAAGCAGCCAATCAGGATGCTTGTCCCAGGACTAGCTAGGGAGTGTGCATCTGGCATGTGCAGGCACAGTCATGTTATTTGTTCTGTTCAGTTTAAGTAAGTTCTATGAAATGTCATGAGATCACAGCAAAGGCAAAGCATTACCTCAGCACTGCTGATGCTGATTGGCTATTTTTCTTTTTTCAAATTGCAGCTGGACAGCAGATGTAGTTTACACAGCACTTACTCTGGTGAGCTGAATACATTTTGAGGTCAAATATCTTCATTACAGTCATGCTGCATCACTTTCAAGTTATTTAGCATATGAGTTTTTTATCCCTTCAAAGTCATTATTTTCTTTCTTTGATTTTTCTAAACAAGTGCAGTTTTAAACGTATAACCTTTTTTCTGTTTTTTAAAAAACTGATGTTACATAAAAAATAAAAAAAAACATTTATGCATGTGGGCACATTTATGCATGTGGGCATGCGCCTGTCTATCAGTAACACTGTAGGAATTGGCAGTTTGTGCCTAGAGATCAACTGTGTAGAAATTTGTACTTCCTGCTTCTTTCAAAATCAATTTAAACAGCTTTAAGGGATCAAAACCGTCAAATTTAAACTTATGGGGGATGATTTATGTAGCTGCAAATGCAGCTGATTTCGCGTAAGCCTTCAGACTCGCCGGAAACTTAAGTTAAGAAGCAGTGGTCTTAAGACCGCTGCTCCTTAACTTGTCTGCCACCTCTGAGGCGGTGGACAGCAATCATCCCAATTGGATACGATCTGGATGATTGACACCCCCTGCTAGCGGCCGATTGGCCGTGAATGTGCAGGTGGGCGGCATTGCACAAGCATTTCACACAAAATACTTGTGCAATGATAAATGCCAACAGTGTATGCTGTCAGCATTTATCAATGTGGGCGGACATGATCCACTACAGCGGATCACGGCCGGACTGGGAAATCAGACCGGCCCTGGAAATTTGTACAGACCGGCCCAGCCCCACACCCTCCAGCCCAGCCATGCCCCCTCCAGCACAGCCATATTGACTATTAATTTTTGCTTATGCTAGACTATTGTTTATTATACAGGTGCCAATGTTACTGTCTTAGTAACCCTAAAAATGGCATCTCCTCATCAAAATTAAAACCACCATCCAACACACCAATCAATCATAACTGTAAACTGTAAGCTATGCTTCCTATACCACAATTAACCCTAAAAACATCAGCCCTGCTTTGTACCATGAAACAACCATGATTCTACATGCAACAGCTGGCTACACTACTGTTCTATTGTGTTTTAGCCCCAGATATATCGAAAAAACATAATTTATGCTTACCTGATAAATTTATTTCTCTTGTGGTGTATCCAGTCCACGGATCATCCATTACTTGTGGGATATTCTCATTCCCAACAGGAAGTTGCAAGAGGACACCCACAGCAGAGCTGTCTATATAGCTCCTCCCCTAACTGCCATATCCAGTCATTCGACCGAAAACAAACAGAGAAAGGAGAAACCATAGGGTGCAGTGGTGACTGTAGTTTAAAATTAAAAAATACCTGCCTTAAAATGACAGGGCAGGCCGTGGACTGGATACACCACAAGAGAAATAAATTTATCAGGTAAGCATAAATTATGTTTTCTCTTGTAAGGTGTATCCAGTCCACGGATCATCCATTACTTGTGGGATACCAATACCAAAGCTAAAGTACACGGATGAAGGGAGGGACAAGGCAGGTACTTAAACGGAAGGTACCACTGCCTGTAAAACCTTTCTCCCAAAAATAGCCTCCGAAGATGCAAAAGTATCAAATTTGTAGAAATTTGAAAAAGTATGAAGCGAAGACCAAGTCGCCGCCTTGCAAATCTGTTCAACAGAAGCCTCATTTTTAAAGGCCCATGTGGAAGCCACAGCTCTAGTAGAATGAGCTGTAATCCTTTCTTGAGGCTGCTGGCCAGCAGTCTCATAGGCTAAGCGGATAATGCTTCTTAGCCAAAAAGAAAGAGAGGTTGCCGAAGCCTTTTGACCTCTCCTCTGTCCAGAGTAGACAACAAACAAAGCAGATGTTTGACGAAAATCTTTAGTAGCTTGTAAGTAAAACTTTAAAGCATGAACCACGTCCAGATTGTGTAATAGACGTTCCTTCTTTGAAGAAGGATTAGGACACAAAGACGGAACAACAATCTCTTGATTGATATTCTTATTAGATACCACCTTAGGAAAAAACCTAGGTTTGGTACGCAGAACTACCTTATCTGCATGGAAGATCAGATAAGGAGAATCACATTGTAAGGCAGATAACTCGGAAACTATAAAAGTTTGATATCTATGGAATGAAGAGGTTCAAACGGAACCCCCTGAAGAACTTTAAGAACCAAATTTAAGCTCCAAGGTGGAGCAACAGGTGTAAACACAGGCTTGATTCTAACTAAAGCCTGACAAAATGCCTGAACGTCTGGGACATCCGCCAGACGCTTGTGCAAAAGAATAGATAGCGTAGAAATCTGTCCCTTTAAGGAACTAGCTGACAATCCTTTCTCCAATCCTTCACACCAATAAAGATATTTACGCTATATCTTATGATAGATTTTCCTGGTGACAGGCTTTCGTGCCTGAATTAAGGTATCAATGACTGACTCGGAGAAACCACGCTTTGATAAAATCAAGCGTTTAATCTCCAGGCAGTCAGCCTCAGAGAAATTAGATTTGGATGGTTGAAAGGACCTTGAAGTAGAAGGTCCTGTCTCAGCGGCAGAGTCCATGGTGGAAAAGATGACATGTCCACTAGATCTGCATACCAAGTCCTGCGTGGCCACGCAGGCGCTATCAAGATCACCGATGCTCTCTCCTGCTTGATCTTGGCAATCAGACGAGGGAGCAGAGGAAACGGTGGAAACACATAAGCCAGGTTGAAGGACCAAGGCGCTGTTAGAGCATCTATCAGCGTTGCCTTGGGGTCCCTGGACCTGGATCCGTAACAAGGAAGCTTGGCGTTCTGGCGAGACGCCATGAGATCCAGTTCTGGTTTGCCCCAACGATGAACCAATTGTGCAAACACCTCCGGATGGAGTTCCCACTCCCCCGGATGAAAAGTCTGTTGACTTAGAAAATCCACCTCCCAGTTCTCTACACCTGGGATATGGATAGCTGATAGGTGGCAAGAGTGAATCTCTGCCCAGTGAATTATCTTTGAGACTTCTAACATCGCTAGGGAACTCCTTGTTCCCCCTTGATGGTTGATGTAAGCCACAGTCGTGATGTTGTCTGACTGAAATCTGATGAACCTCATTGTCGCTAGCTGAGGCCAAGCCTGAAGAGCATTGAATATCGCTCTTAGTTCCAGAATGTTTATTGGAAGGAGTGACTCCTCCTGAGTCCACGATCCCTGAGCCTTCAGGGAGTTCCAGACTGCACCCCAACCTAGAAGGCTGGCATCTGTCGTTACATTTGTCCAATCTGGCCTGCGAAAGGTCATACCTTTGGACAGATGGACCCGAGATAGCCACCAGAGAAGAGAATCCCTGGTCTCTTGATCCAGATTTAGTAGAGGGGACAAATCTGTGTAATCCCCATTCCACTGACTGAGCATGCAGAGTTGCAGCGGTCTGAGATGTAGGCGGGCAAACGGCACTATGTCCATTGCCGCTACCATTAAGCCGATTACTTCCATGCACTGAGCCACCGAAGGGCGAGGAATGGAATAAAAAACACGGCAGGAATTTTGAAGTTTTGATAACCTGGACTCCATCAGGTACACTTTCATTTCTACAGAATCTATCAGAGTCCCTAGGAAGGAAACTCTTGTGAGGGGGGATAGAGAACTCTTTTCCTCGTTCACCTTCCACCCATGCGACCTCAGAAATGCCAACACTATGTCCGTATGAGACTTGGCAATTTGGAAGTTTGACGCCTGAATCAGGATGTCGTCTAAATAAGGGGCCACTGCTATGCCCTGCGGCAAAATTCTTGGGGCTGTAGCTAACCCAAAGGGAAGAGTTACAAACTGGTAATGCCTGTCTAGGAAGGCAAACCTGAGAAACCGATGATGATTTTTGTGTATCGGAATGTGAAGATAAGCATCCTTTAAATCCACTGTAGTCATGTATTGACCCTCCTGGATCATAGGTAGGATGGTACGAATAGTCTCCATCTTGAATGATGGAACTCTGAGGAATCTTTAGATCCAAAATTGGTCTGAAGGTTCCCTCTTTTTTGGGAACTACAAACAGATTTGAGTAAAATCCCTGTCCCTGTTCCTCCTTTGGAACTGGATGGATCACTCCCATAATTAGGAGGTCTTGTACACAGTGTAAGAATGCCTCTCTTTTTATCTGGTTTGCAGATAATTGTGAAAGGTGAAATCTCCCTTTTGGGGGGGAAGCCTTGAAGTCCAGAAGATATCCCTGGAATATAATTTCCAATGCTCAGGGATCCTGGACATCTCTTGCCCACGCCTGGGCGAAGAGCGAAAGTCTGCCCCCTACTAGATCCGTTACCGGATAGGGGGCCGTTCCTTCATGCTGTCTTAGAGGCAGCAGCAGGCTTTTTGGCCTGCTTACTCTTGTTCCAGGTCTGGTTAGGTCTCCAGACCGTCTTGGACTGAGCAAAAGTTCCCTCTTGTTTTGCATTAGAGGAAGTTGATGCCGCACTTGCCTTGAAGTTTCGAAAGGCACGAAAATTTGGACCTATCCTGAGGAAGGGCATGACCTTTTCCTCCAGTGATATCAGCAATAATCTCCTTCAAACCAGGCCCGAATAGGGTCTGCCCCTTGAAGGGAATGTTAAGCAGCTTAGACTTTGAAGTAACGTCAGCTGACCATGATTTAAGCCATAGCGCTCTGCGCGCCTCGATAGCAAAACCAGAATTCTTAGCCGTTAGTTTAGTCAAATGAACAATGGCATCAGAAACAAAAGAATTGGCTAGCTTAAGTACTCTAAGCTTGTCAAGTATGTCATCCAATGGAGTCGCTACCTGTAAAGCCTCTTCCAGAGACTCAAACCAGAACGCTGCAGCAGCAGTGACAGGAGCAATGCATGCAAGGGGCTGTAGGATAAAACCTTGTTGAATAAACATTTTCTTAATGTAACCCTCTAACTTTTTATCCATTGGATCTAAGAAAGCACAACTGTCCTCGACAGGGATAGTAGTATGCTTTGCTAGAGTAGAAACTGCTCCCTCCACCTTAAGAACTGTCTGCCATAAGTCCCGTGTGGTGGCATCTATTGGAAACATTTTTCTAAAAATAGGATGAGGAGTGAACGGCACACCTGGTCTATCCCATTCCTTAGTAATAATTTCTGTAAACCTTTTAGGTATTGGAAAAACATCAGTGCACACCGGCACTGCATAGTATTTATCCAGTCTACACAATTTCTCTGGCACTGCAATTGTATCACAGTCATTCAGAGCAGCTAAAACCTCCCTGAGTAACACGCGGAGGTGTTCAAGCTTAAATTTAAATGTAGAGATATCAGAATCAGGTTGCATCATCTTCCCTGAGTCAGAAACATCACCCACAGAAAGAAGCTCTCCTTCTTCAGCTTCTGCATATTGTGAGGCAGTATCAGACATAGCTCTTAAAGCATCAGTATGCTCTGTATTTCGCCTAACTCCAGAGCTATCTCGCTTTCCTCTAAATTCAGGTAGTCTGGCTAATACCGCTGACAGTGTATTATCCATGACTGCCGCCATGTCTTGTAAAGTAAACGCTATGGGCGCCCTAGATGTACTTGGCGCCATTTGAGCGTGAGTCCCTTGAGCGGGAGTCAAAGGATCTGACACGTGGGGAGAGTTAGTTGGCATAACTTCCCCCTCGTCAGATTCCTCTGGTGATAAATTTTTTAAAGACAGAATATGATCTTTATTGCTTAAAGTGAAATCAGTACATTTGGTACACATTCTAAGAGGGGGTTCCACCATGGCTTTTAAACATAATGAACAAGGAGTTTCCTCTATGTCAGACATGTTTGTACATACTAGCAATGAGACTAGCAAGCTTGGAAAACACTTTAAATCAAGTTAACAAGCAAATATAAAAAAACGGTACTGTGCCTTTAAGAGAAACAAATTTTGTCAGAATTTGAAAAACAGTGAAAAAAGGCAGTAAATCAAACGAAATTTTTACAGTGTGTATAATAAGCTAACAGAGCATTGCACCCACTTGCAAATGGATGATTAACCCCTTAGTTCAAAAAACAGATCAAAAAAACGTTTTTTAACAGTCACACCAAACTGCCACAGCCTTGCTGTGGGCCTACCTTCCCCAACAAACGATTTTGGAAAGCCTAAGAGCCCTTTAGAGATGTCCTATAGCATTCAGGGGACTCCTGGAGGAAGCTGGATGTCTCAGTCTGTAAAAGTTACTGCGCAAAAAAAGCGCTAAATTAGGCCCCTCCCACTCATAGTAACACAGTGGAAAGCCTCAGGAAACTGTTTCTAGGCAAATTTAAGCCAACCATGTGGAAAAAACTAGGCCCCAATAAAGTTCTATCACTAAAGTATATATAAAAACGTTTAAACATGCCAGCAAACGTTTTGTAATGTAAACATAAAAGAGTATTACCTCAGAAAGTAAGCATGATACCAGTCGTTATTAAATCACTGTATTCAGGCTTACCTTACATAAATTTGGCATCAGCAGCATTTTCTAGCTTTCACATCTTCTAGAAAAATCTTAACTGCACATACCTCATAGCAGGATAACCTGCACGCCATTCTCCCGCTGAAGTTACCTCACTCCTCAGTCATATGTGAGAACAGCAATGGATCTTAGTTACAACCTGCTAAGATCATAGAAATCACAGGCAGATTCTTCTATTTTTCTGCCTGGAACAAAATAGTACAACTCCGGTACCATTTAAAAATAATAAACTTTTGATTGAAGCAAAATAACAGCTACATTTCACCACTTCTCTCTTACTACCTCCATGTTTGTTGAGAGTTGCAAGAGAATGACTGGATATGGCAGTTAGGGGAGGAGCTATATAGACAGCTCTGCTGTGGGTGTCCTCTTGCAACTTCCTGTTGGGAATGAGAATATCCCACAAGTAATGGATGATCCGTGGACTGGATACACCTTACAAGAGAAACACACACAAGTACACAAGGAAAGGTGAATGCAGTGGAGCCAACTACATGTCTGAGCTAAAATCAAAATTATATAAACAGGTGGAACCCCATAAAGCTGGCTGATAGCTGAATACAAATGGATGTCATTAAGCAGAAGGAAAGGAAACTTTTTAGTTTCTGTTTTTTATTTCAAACTCAACTGCAGAGAGGTCTTTCTAAAGTCTATGAAATAAAAGCCACCAGCTTTCTTTTAAAACCTTAAATATTCGTGCATTTTTCAAAAAAAAAAATAGCATTAACATCTTCAGACCTATTGAAATGTGAAATATATTCATTGTTGCATATCCTATTTAATTAAAGGATGATCCTGCATAGCATAGAGGTACTGTGTCAGATGATCAGGGTAAATGAAAGTTTTGGACCAGCGGGCTAGGAACAATACTACATGATGTAATATGAATGATCCGCTTACCGCAGAATCAGCTCTTCTTCTCTTCTCTATCTTTGTCACGTCATGGACCGGGTGCCTGCTCCTTCCCCCGCCCGCGCTTCTGCACACAGCACCTGCTGGATGGCTCCTCCCTCTTCCTCTCCAGAGTCTCCGGTCGGGTCAGTCATTTTCCTTGTGCTGTGAAGGAACGTGACCGGTCTAGAGGAGAAGGAAGAGCAAATAGCGCCAGCCCAGCATGCATGCAGTGATTGCATGGGGTATATTGTAATGCCGCCCATGAAGCTGTGTGAAGCCTCTATCATGTCTATGTGGCGGCCCAATCCGGCCCTGTGTAGCTGCCGGCCCACCAGGATTTTTTCCGGTATCCGGCAGCCCAATCCGGCCCTGCAGCGAGTCATGTCCGCCTGCACATTAATAAATTGGCCCCTTAGGGTTTAGATAGAGCATGTAATTTTAAGATTTTTTCAATTTACTTCTATTATCAACTTGACATCATTCTCTTGGTATTATTTGTTGAAAAGCATACCTAGGTAGGCTCAGGAACAGAAAAGCACTACTGGGAGCTAGCAGGTGATTGGTGACTGCACATATATTCCTCTTTCTCATTGGCTCAACAGATGTGTTCAGGTAGCTTTCAGAAGTATATCTGGAGCTGATTTTAACAATGTACTGAACCTGTTGGCAGTTGTTAAACACATAGTTACAGTATATGCAAGCAAAAGTGTAATAATAAAATACTTTAACAAATTACATTTCTATGTTTTTTTAAGATAATTTTTATCATACAGAAATATTTTTTATTATATTTAAATAGTGCTCCTTCATATGCACAATAGGTAAATAGATACGGCAAGATTACAAGATTTGCCCTATACCAGGTGTGTAAATAACGCAAATTAGCACTGCCATTACGAGTTACTGAAAAACCTTCTCTTATTGTGTGGTATGGTGCAATAAGCTCCATACCGCACAAAACCCAAGGCCTGACTTTACGTGCTCGTGCACACTTTCCCCCATAGACATCAATGGGGAGAGAGTGTCTGAAAAAAACTAACACCTGCGATTGCGGACTGTGACATTTATGCAAAGGGACTGAAGGCCCCGGGGGGAAACAAGGATTAGTTATTTTAAGAATCGTCATCTGTCAATCAATTAGACAAAATGGTGGGCGTTAGAGCTGCGCTTATTGTTGGAGCGCTAAAAAGGTAAACATTTTACAAAATACTGAAATATAACAAATTTGATTAATTAAACCCAGGCTCATTTTGCAAAGTATATCCAATGCCGTGGGGCAGTTGCATTGAGTTGACATTCACTTAAAGGGCAATGCCCATACAAATGCCCCTTTAGGGGCAATGGGTAGCTTATGTTTTTTGTGGACTTAGGTTTTTTATTTTGGAGGGTTGGTTGGGTGGGGGGGGGTTTACTGGTTAGGGGACTTTGTAATTTTTTTAAGTAAAAGAGCTGTTTAACCTTTTAAGGGCTATTGGTAGTTTATTGTTAGGTTAGGGGTGTTTTTATTTTGGGGTGGCTTTTTTGTTTTTATAGGGCTATTAGATTAGGTGTAATTTTTATTATTTTGGATAATTTTGTTTTTTGTTTTTCATAATTTTAACGTTTTTTTGTAATGTTAGATTTTTTTAATTTATTCATATTGATAAATGTATTTAAATTTGTAATTTAGGTTTTTTATTTTTTCGTAGTGTTAGGTTTTTTTAAATATATAATTTAGGGTTTTTAATTTGTAGTTTATTTTATTTTATTAGAATAGTTATGTTAGGTTAATTTATAGTTTAATCTTAGTTTTTTTTTTATTTCACAGGTAAGTTTTTATTTATTTTAAGATA